>NW_026610405.1:0-54775 GCF_029499605.1 Hyla sarda
CATCCCTTCCCCGTCCACCAGCAGACACCATCCCTTCCCCGTCCACCAGCAGACACCATCCCTTCCCCGTCCACCAGCAGACACCATCCCTTCCCCGTCCACCAGCAGACACCATCCCTTCCCCGTCCACCAGCAGACACCATCTAATCCCCGTCCACCACCAGACACCATCCCTTCCCCGTCCACCACCAGACACCATCTAATCCCCGTCCACCACCAGACACCATCCCTTCCCTGTCCACCACCAGACCTTCCCTTCCCCGTCCACCAGCAGACACCATCCCTTCCCCGTCCACCAGCAGACACCATCCCTTCCCCGTCCACCACCAGACACCATCCCTTCCCCGTCCACCACCAGACACCATCCCTTCCCCGTCCACCAGCAGACACCATCCCTTCCCCGTCCACCAGCAGACACCATCCCTTCCCCGTCCACCAGCAGACACCATCCCTTCCCCGTCCACCACCAGACCTTCCACCAAAACAGGACATATAAACTCACCGATTTGGTGTCAGGCTTTTTGCTCTTCCGTAAGGTGACGTAGGATGCGATGGTGCTGGACTCCAGCGGGGGGGACTTGGTCCTTGGGGGTACAACTCCTACTGGAAAGTGCGATCCTAGAGAAAAACAGGAGGTTACAAATTAAATGGGTGAACTACATACAGTACCTAGATGGGTTATTTATTATTTTGAGGGGGAAAGGTCAGTGTTGAAATAATGTTCTGTGTTATATCACTATACAGTCCTCATATAACACCATATACAGTCCTCATATAACACCATATACAGTCCTCATATAACACCATACACAGTCCTCATATAACACCATACACAGTCCTCATATAACACCATATACAGTCCTCATATAACAATATATACAGCCCTCATATAACAATATATACAGTCCTCATATAACACCATACACAGCCCTCATATAACACCATATACAGTCCTCATATAACACCATATACAGTCCTCATATAACACCATATACAGCCCTCATATAACACCATATACAGTCCTCATATAACACCATACACAGCCCTCATATAACACCATATACAGTCCTCATATAACACCATATACAGTCCTCATATAACACCATACACAGCCCTCATATAACACCATATACAGTCCTCATATAACACCATATACAGTCCTCATATAACACCATATACAGCCCTCATATAACACCATACACAGCCCTCATATAACACCATACACAGCCCTCATATAACACCATACACAGCCCTCATATAACACCATACACAGCCCTCATATAACACCATACACAGCCCTCATATAACAATATATACAGTCCTCATATAACACCATACACAGCCCTCATATAACACCATACACAGCCCTCATATAACACCATATACAGTCCTCATATAACACCATATACAGCCCTCATATAACACCATATACAGCCCTCATATAACACCATATACAGTCCTCATATAACACCATACACAGTCCTCATAATACCATACACAGCCCTCATATAACACCATACACAGTCCTCATATAACACCATATACAGCCCTCATATAACAATATATACAGTCCTCATATAACACCATATACAGCCCTTATATAACACCATATACAGCCCTCATATAACAATATATACAGTCCTCATATAACACCATATACAGCCCTCATATAACACCATATACAGCCCTCATATAACACCATATACAGTCCTCATATAACACCATATACAGCCCTCATATAACACCATACACAGCCCTCATATAACAATATATACAGCCCTCATATAACACCATATACAGCCCTCATATAACAATATATACAGCCCTCATATAACACCATATACAGCCCTCATATAACACCATATACAGCCCTTATATAACACCATATACAGCCCTCATATAACAATATATACAGTCCTCATATAACACCATATACAGTCCTCATATAACACCATACACAGCCCTCATATAACACCATACACAGCCCTCATATAACAATATACACAGCCCTCATATAACACCATACACAGCCCTCATATAACACCATATACAGTCCTCATATAACACCATATACAGTCCTCATATAACACCATATACAGCCCTCATATAACACCATACACAGCCCTCATATAACACCATACACAGCCCTCATATAACACCATATACAGCCCTCATATAACACCATACACAGCCCTCATATAACACCATACACAGCCCTCATATAACACCATATACAGCCCTCATATAACACCATACACAGCCCTCATATAACACCATATACAGCCCTCATATAACACCATACACAGCCCTCATATAACACCATATACAGCCCTCATATAACACCATATACAGTCCTCATATAACACCATATACAGCCCTCATATAACACCATATACAGTCCTCATATAACACCATACACAGCCCTCATATAATACCATACACAGCCCTCATATAACACCATATACAGTCCTCATATAACACCATATACAGTCCTCATATAACACCATATACAGTCCTCATATAACACCATACACAGTCCTCATATAACACCATATACAGCCCTCATATAACACCGTATACAGTCCTCATATAACACCGTATACAGCCCTCATATAACACCGTATACAGCCCTCATATAACAATATATACAGCCCTCATATAACACCATATACAGTCCTCATATAACACCATATACAGTCCTCATATAACACCATATACAGCCCTCATATAACACCATATACAGCCCTCATATAACACCATACACAGCCCTCATATAACACCATACACAGTCCTCATATAACACCATACACAGCCCTCATATAACAATATACACAGCCCTCATATAACACCATATACAGCCCTCATATAACACCATATACAGCCCTCATATAACACCATATACAGCCCTCATATAACACCATATACAGTCCTCATATAACACCATACACAGCCCTCATATAACACCATACACAGCCCTCATATAACACCATACACAGCCCTCATATAACACCATATACAGCCCTCATATAACACCATATACAGCCCTCATATAACACCATATACAGCCCTCATATAACACCATACACAGCCCTCATATAACACCATACACAGTCCTCATATAACACCATATACAGCCCTCATATAACACCATACACAGCCCTCATATAACACCATATACAGTCCTCATATAACACCATATACAGTCCTCATATAACACCATATACAGTCCTCATATAACACCATACACAGCCCTCATATAACACCATATACAGCCCTCATATAATACCATACACAGCCCTCATATAACACCATACACAGTCCTCATATAACACCATATACAGTCCTCATATAACACCATATACAGTCCTCATATAACACCATACACAGCCCTCATATAACACCATATACAGCCCTCATATAACACCATATACAGCCCTCATATAACACCATATACAGCCCTCATATAACACCATATACAGCCCTCATATAACACCATACACAGCCCTCATATAATACCATATACAGCCCTCATATAACACCATATACAGCCCTCATATAACACCATATACAGCCCTCATATAACACCATATACAGCCCTCATATAACACCATACACAGCCCTCATATAATACCATATACAGCCCTCATATATCACCATATACAGCCCTCATATATCACCATATACAGTCCTCATATAACACCATATACAGTCCTCATATATCACCATATACAGTCCTCATATAACACCATACACAGTCCTCATATAACACCATATACAACCCTCATATAACACCATACACAGCCCTCATATAACACCATATACAGTCCTCATATAACACGATACACAGTCCTCATATAACACCATACACAGTCCTCATATAACACCATACACAGTCCTCATATAACACCATATACAGTCCTCATATAACACCATATACAGTCCTCATATAACACCATATACAGCCCTCATATAACACCATACACAGCCCTCATATAACACCATATACAGCCCTCATATAACACCATATACAGTCCTCATATAACACCATACACAGCCCTCATATAACACCATACACAGCCCTCATATAACAATATATACAGCCCTCATATAATACCATATACAGCCCTCATATAACACCATATATCGCCCTCATATAACACCATACACAGTCCTCATATAACACCATATACAGCCCTCATATAACACCATATACAGCCCTCATATAACACCATACAGTCCTCATATAACACCATATACAGCCCTCATATAACACCATACACAGTCCTCATATAACACCATACACAGCCCTCATATAACACCATACAGTCCTCATATAACACCATACACAGCCCTCATATAACACCATACACAGTCCTCATATAACACCATACACAGCCCTCATATAACACCATACACAGCCCTCATATAACACCATACACAGCCCTCATATAACACCATACACAGTCCTCATATAACACCATATACAGCCCTCATATAACACCATACACAGTCCTCATATAACACCATATACAGCCGTCATATAACACCATATACAGTCCTCATATAACACCATATACAGTCCTCATATAACACCATATACAGCCCTCATATAACACCATATACAGCCCTCATATAACACCATATACAGCCCTCATATAACACCATATACAGCCCTCATATAACACCATATACAGCCCTCATATAACACCATATACAGTCCTCATATAACACCATATACAGTCCTCATATAACACCATACACAGCCCTCATATAACACCATACACAGCCCCCATATAACACCATACACAGCCCTCATATAACACCATACACAGTCCTCATATAACACCATATACAGCCCTCATATAACAATATATACAGTCCTCATATAATACCATATACAGTCCTCATATAACACCATATACAGTCCTCATATAACACCATACACAGCCCTCATATAACACCATATACAGTCCTCATAGAACACCATATACAGCCCTCATATAACACCATATACAGCCCTCATATAACACCATACACAGTCCTCATATAACACCATACACAGTCCTCATATAACACCATATACAGTCCTCATATAACACCATACACAGCCCTCATATAACACCATATACAGCCCTCATATAAAACCATATACAGTCCTCATATAACACCGTACACAGCCCTCATATAACACCATATACAGTCCTCATATAACACCATACACAGTCCTCATAGAACACCATACACAGCCCTCATATAACACCATATACAGTCCTCATATAATACCATATACAGTCCTCATATAACACCATATACAGCCCTCATATAACACCATACACAGTCCTCATAGAACACCATATACAGTCCTCATATAACACCATATACAGTCCTCATATAACACCATATACAGCCCTCATATAACAATTTATACAGCCCTCATATAACACCATATACAGCCCTCATATATCACCATATACAGCCCTCATATAACACCATATACAGTCCTCATATAACACCATATACAGCCCTCATATAACAATATATACAGCCCTCATATAACACCATATACAGCCCTCATATAACACCATATACAGCCCTCATATAACACCATACACAGCCCTCATATAACACCATATACAGTCCTCATATAATACCATATACAGTCCTCATATAACACCATATACAGTCCCCATATAACACCATACACAGTCCTCATATAACACCATATACAGTCCTCATATAACACCATATACAGCCCTCATATAACACCATATACAGTCCTCATATATCACCATATACAGCCCTCATATATCACCATATACAGTCCTCATATACCATATACAGCCCTCATATAACACCATATACAGTCCTCATATATCACCATATACAGTCCTCATATAACACCATATACAGCCCTCATAACACCATACACAGCCCTCATATAACACCATATACAGTCCTCATATAACACCATACACAGTCCTCATATAACACCATACACAGCCCTCATATAACACCATACACAGTCCTCATATAACACCATACACAGTCCTCATAGAACACCATATACAGCCCTCATATAACACCATATAAAGCCCTCATATAACACCATACACAGCCCTCATATAACACCATACACAGCCCTCATATAACAATATATACAGCCCTCATATAACACCATATAAAGCCCTCATATAACACCATATACAGTCCTCATATAACACCATACACAGTCCTCATATAATACCATATACAGTCCTCATATAACACCATATACAGTCCTCATATAACACCATATACAGCCCTCATATATCACCATATACAGCCCTCATATAACACCATACACAGCCCTCATATAACACCATACACAGCCCTCATATAACACCATACACAGTCCTCATAGAACACCACACATATACACGTAAGAGTCCAGAACCTTTGTTGGCCTCCATGTCCAGCGTCAGGTCGCTCTTGTCTTCTCCGTTGGACTCGTCCACTTCAGCCACGGTGGTCAGCTCGGGCTCACTCTTGTACAATCTGTAATCGGGCCCCTGAAACACAGAAATGATGTGCGAGATGTTCAGAAGGAAAGGGCCAGGGGGAGGACGGGGAAGGAGATGAATGACCAGGATGAAGGGCCTAGCAAGACCCCAACATCTGAGACCCTCCCCCCACCCCATCAATGGACCCTCCCACCCAATCCATGATGGGATGATCCATGGAGCATGGGACCCTCATCTGCAGTGACCCCTGAGCCTCCTAAACCCGGACAGGTGTGATGTGGAAACACTGTAACAATCCTGCCGCAGTGCCAGCGAGCCATGAAAATGTCAGGAGATGGGATGGGGTGAGGTGACAGACAGGTGGGCATCGCTCCCCTTACACTATGGGATCCGTTTCTCTGATAGACGTGATGGACGGTCTTGTCATCGGGGAGGTGGACGGGGCCCCTGCTGTAACACAGCAAGGACGAGCTGCTGTCACTTGGTAAATGGGGAAAAGAGGGAGCGGCGTCAGCAAAGTCATAGGAGCGAGGGAGCGGAGGACGCGGAGGAACTAGCTCCTCTTCCTAAAGATTGCAGAACAGGACGTTACCGGGACATATGGGCACATCATACATACATCATACTTAACAGCCACCACTAGGGTCCTACAGGCTCTTATGTGTCATCTCATGTAATAGACTGTACCACCACCCCCCACCACTAGGGGTCTACAGGATCTTATGTGTCATCTCATGTAATAGACTGTACCACCACCAATCACCACTAGGGGTCTACAAGATCTTATGTGTCATCTCATGTAATAGACTGTACCACCACCCACCACTAGGGGGTCTACAGGATCTTATGTGTCATCTCATGTAATAGACTGTACCACCACCCACCACTAGGGGGTCTACAGGATCTTATGTGTCATCTCATGTAATAGACTGTACCAACACCACCCACCACTAGGGGTCTACAGGATCTTATGTGTCCTCTCATGTAATAGACTGTACCAACACCACCCACCACTAGGGGGTCTACAGGATCTTATGTGTCCTCTCATGTAATAGACTGTACCACCACCCACCACTAGGGGTCTACAGGATCTTATGTGTCATCTCATGTAATAGACTGTACCACCACCACCACCCACCACTAGGGGTCTACAGGATCTTATGTGTCATCTCATGTAATAGACTGTACCACCACCAATCACCACTAGGGGTCTACAAGATCTTATGTGTCATCTCATGTAATAGACTGTACCACCACCCACCACTAGGGGGTCTACAGGATCTTATGTGTCATCTCATGTAATAGACTGTACCACCACCCACCACTAGGGGGTCTACAGGATCTTATGTGTCATCTCATGTAATAGACTGTACCAACACCACCCACCACTAGGGGTCTACAGGATCTTATGTGTCCTCTCATGTAATAGACTGTACCACCACCACCCACCACTAGGGGTCTACAGGATCTTATGTGTCATCTCATGTAATAGACTGTACCACCACCATCACCACCACTAGGGGTCTACAGGATCTTATGTGTCATCTCATGTAATAGACTGTACCATCACCACCACTAGGGGGTCTACAGGATCTTATGTGTCATCTCATGTAATAGACTGTACCACCACCCACCACTAGGGGGTCTACAAGATCTTATGTGTCATCTCATGTAATAGACTGTACCACCACCCACCACTAGGGGGTCTACAGGATCTTATGTGTCATCTCATGTAATAGACTGTACCATCACCACCACTGGGGGTCTACAGGATCTTATGTGTCATCTCATGTAATAGATTGTACCATCACCACCCACCACTAGGGGTCTACAGGATCTTATGTATCATCTCATGTAATAGATTGTACCACCACAACCCACCACTAGGGGTCTACAGGATCTTATATGTCCTCTCATGTAATAGACTGTACCACCACCCACCACTAGGGGGTCTACAGGATCTTATGTGTCATCTCATGTAATAGACTGTACCACCACCAATCACCACTAGGGGGTCTACAGGATCTTATGTATCATCTCATGTAATAGATTGTACCACCACAACCCACCACTAGGGGTCTACAGGATCTTATATGTCCTCTCATGTAATAGACTGTACCACCACCCACCACTAGGGGGTCTACAGGATCTTATGTGTCATCTCATGTAATAGACTGTACCATCACCAATCACCACTAGGGGTCTACAGGATCTTATGTGTCCTCTCATGTAATAGACTGTACCACCACCCACCACTAGGGGTTTACAGGATCTTATGTGTCCTCTCATGTAATAGACTGTACCACCACCCACCACTAGGGGTCTACAGGATCTTATGTGTCCTCTCATGTAATAGACTGTACCACCACCCACCACTAGGGGTTTACAGGATCTTATGTGTCATCTCATGTAACAGACTGTACCATCACCACCCACCACTAGGGGTCTACAGGATCTTATGTATCATCTCATGTAATAGACTGTACCACCACCACCCACCACTAGGGGGTCTACAAGATCTTATGTGTCATCTCATGTAACAGACTGTACCATCACCACCCACCACTAGGGGTCTACAGGATCTTATATGTCATCTCATGTAATAGACTGTACCATCACCAATCACCACTAGGGGTCTACAGGATCTTATGTGTCATCTCATGTAATAGACTGTACCACCACCACCCACTAGGGGAGCTAAGTGTGTGCAAATCCTTCATAACACAGCGCAGTCATGTGATCACACCCTGATGATGTCAGAGGCCACAAACACAGCAATCATGTGATCACACCTGATTACATCAGAGGCCACAGACACAGCAGTCATGTGATCACACCCTGATGATGTCAGAGGCCACAGACACAGCAATCATGTGATCACACCCTGATGATGTCAGAGGCCACAGACACAGCAGTCATGTGATCACAACCTGATGATGTCAGAGGCCACAGCAGTCATGTGATCACACCCTGATGATGTCAGAGGCCACAGACACAGCAGTCATGTGATCACACCTGATTCCATCAGAGGCCACAGACACAGCAGTCACGTGATCACACCCTGATGATGTCAGAGGCCACAGCAGTCATGTGATCACACCCTGATGATGTCAGAGGCCACAGACAGCAGTCATGTGATCACACCCTGATGATGTCAGAGGCCACAGACAGCAGTCATGTGATCACACCCTGATGATGTCAGAGGCCACAGACACAGCAGTCATGTGATCACACCCTGATTACCTCAGAGACCACAGACACAGCAGTCATGTGATCACACCCAGATTACTTCAGAGACTACAGACACAGCAGTCATGTGATCACACCCTGATTACCTCAGAGACCACAGACACAGCAGTCATGTGATCACACCCAGATTACTTCAGAGACCACAGACACAGCAGTCATGTGATCACACCTGATTACCTCAGAGACTACAGACACAGCAGTCATGTGATCACACCTGATTACCACAGAGACCACAGACACAGCAGTCATGTGATCACACCCTGATTACATCAGAGACCACAGACACAGCAGTCATGTGATCACACCTGATTACCTCAGAGACCACAGACACAGCAGTCATGTGATCACACCTGATTACATCAGAGACCACAGACACAGCAGTCATGTGATCACACCTGATTACATCAGAGACCACAGACACAGCAGTCATGTGATCACACCTGATTACCTCAGAGACCACAGACACAGCAGTCATGTGATCACACCTGATTACATCAGAGACCACAGACACAGCAGTCATGTGATCACACCCTGATTACCTCAGAGACTACAGACACAGCAGTCATGTGATCACACCTGATTACCTCAGAGACCACAGACACAGCAGTCATGTGATCACACCCTGATTACCTCAGAGACTACAGACACAGCAGTCATGTGATCACACCTGATTACCTCAGAGACCACAGACACAGCAGTCATGTGATCACACCCTGATTACCTCAGAGACTACAGACACAGCAGTCATGTGATCACACCTGATTACCTCAGAGACCACAGACACAGCAGTCATGTGATCACACCCTGATTACCTCAGAGACCACAGACACAGCAGTCATGTGATCACACCCTGATTACCTCAGAGACCACAGACACAGCAGTCATGTGATCACACCTGATTACCTCAGAGACCAGACACAGCAGTCATGTGATCACACCCTGATTACCTCAGAGACTACAGACACAGCAGTCATGTGATCACACCCTGATTACATCAGAGACCACAGACACAGCAGTCATGTGATCACACCTGATTACATCAGAGACCACAGACACAGCAGTCATGTGATCACACCTGATTACATCAGAGACCACAGACACAGCAGTCATGTGATCACACCCTGATGAGGTCACGCAGTCTCTCACACTGTGACATCATCAGAGCCCTAATAACCTGACATCAGGGCCTGGAGGAGCCTTGAGGAGGACCCATAGATGACCATGATCCCATGGCACTCATCTGTCTCCAGCACTGGCACCAGGTCCGGGGCCACAGACGTCCCCGCGCCTCATACAGGGGATGATATCTCCCAGCATGCACCATGGCTGACCTCCCCCTGATGAGTGTGGCCCCCCTGTATGGTGTGTGGCCCCGGAGGGTGTGTGTGCTGGAGCAGGATGGTGACCTCCTCCCCAATAACACCCAGTGCAGACATCACTCACCTCCCCTGGACTCATCCCCGAGGACAGCAGCTTGGGGTCAGAGTTACCTGCAAAACATCACATTACAAATCATCTAGATGTCAGTACTCTATACTTTACACCGCAGTACTGCTCCTCCAGCGTCTACTATATCATTATACAGGAGTATGAGGTAAGTGCGGATTATATATACACCTGTATCTCACCTGTCTCCACTGCTTGTGTTTGATCAGTCCTCTATACTTTACACCGCAGCACTGCTCCTCCAGCGTCTACTATATCATTATACAGGAGTATGAAGTAAGTGCGGATTATATATACACCTGTATCTCACCTGTATCTCACCTGTCTCCACTGCTTGTGTTTGATCAGTCCTCTATACTTTACACCGCAGCACTGCTCCTCCAGCGTCTACTATATCATTATACAGGAGTATGAGGTAAGTGCGGATTATATATACACCTGTATCTCACCTGTCTCCACTGCTTGTGTTTGATCAGTCCTCTATACTTTACACCGCAGCACTGCTCCTCCAGCGTCTACTATATCATTATACAGGAGTATGAAGTAAGTGCGGATTATATATACACCTGTATCTCACCTGTATCTCACCTGTCTCCACTGCTTGTGTTTGATCAGTCCTCTATACTTTACACCGCAGCACTGCTCCTTCAGCGTCTACTATATCATTATACAGGAGTATGAGGTAAGTGCGGATTATATATACACCTGTATCTCACCTGTATCTCACCTGTCTCCACTGCTTGTGTTTGATCAGTCCTCTATACTTTACACCGCAGCACTGCTCCTCCAGCGTCTACTATATCATTATACAGGAGTATGAGGTAAGTGCGGATTATATATACACCTGTATCTCACCTGTCTCCACTGCTTGTGTTTGATCAGTCCTCTATACATTACACTACAGTACTGCTCCTCCAGCACACAGCTATGAATCATGTCTATTATATCATTTTACAGTGATTATACAGGAGTATGAGGTAAGTGCGGATTATATATACACCTGTATCTCACCTGTATCTCACCTGTCTCCACTGCTTGTGTTTGATCAGTCCTCTATACATTACACTACAGTACTGCTCCTCCAGTACACAGCTATGAATCATGTCTATTATATCATTATACAGTGATTATACAGGAGTATGAGGTAAGTGCGGATTATATATACACCTGTATCTCACCTGTCTCCTCTGCTTGTGTTTGATCAGTCCTCTATACATTACACTACAGTACTGCTCCTCCAGCACACAGCTATGAATCATGTCTATTATATCATTATACAGTGATTAGACAGGAGTATGAGGTAAGTGCGGATTATATATACACCTGTATCTCACCTGTCTCCACTGCTTGTGTTTGATCAGTCCTCTATACATTACACTACAGTACTGCTCCTCCAGCACACAGCTATGAATCATGTCTATTATATCATTATACAGTGATTATACAGGAGTATGAGGTAACTGCGGATTATATATACACCTGTATCTCACCTGTCTCCACTGCTTGTGTTTGCTCAGTCCTCTATACATTACACTACAGTACTGCTCCTCCAGCACACAGCTATGAATCATGTCTATTATATCATTATACAGTGATTATACAGGAGTATGAGGTAAGTGCGGATTATATATACACCTGTATCTCACCTGTCTCCACTGCTTGTGTTTGATCAGTCCTCTATACATTACACTACAGTACTGCTCCTCCAGCACACAGCTATGAATCATGTCTATTATATCATTATACAGTGATTATACAGGAGTATGAGGTAAGTGCGGATTATATATACACCTGTATCTCACCTGTCTCCACTGCTTGTGTTTGATCAGTCCTCTATACATTACACTACAGTACTGCTCCTCCAGCACACAGCTATGAATCATGTCTATTATATCATTATACAGTGATTATACAGTGGAGTATGAGGTAAGTGCGGATTATATATACACCTGTATCTCACCTGTCTCCTCTGCTTGTGTTTGATCAGTCCTCTATACATTACACTACAGTACTGCTCCTCCAGCACACAGCTATGAATCATGTCTATTATATCATTATACAGTGATTATACAGTGGAGTATGAGGTAAGTGCGGATTATATATACACCTGTATCTCACCTGTCTCCTCTGCTTGTGTTTGATCAGTCCTCTATACATTACACTACAGTACTGCTCCTCCAGCACACAGCTATGAATCATGTCTATTATATCATTATACAGTGATTATACAGGAGTATGAGGTAAGTGCGGATTATATATACACCTGTATCTCACCTGTCTCCACTGCTTGTGTTTGATCAGTCCTCTATACATTACACTACAGTACTGCTCCTCCAGCACACAGCTATGAATCATGTCTATTATATCATTATACAGTGATTATACAGGAGTATGAGGTAAGTGCGGATTATATATACACCTGTATCTCACCTGTCTCCTCTGCTTGTGTTTGCTCAGTCCTCTATACATTACACTACAGTACTGCTCCTCCAGCACACAGCTATGAATCATGTCTATTATATCATTATACAGTGATTATACAGTGGAGTATGAGGTAAGTGCGGATTATATATACACCTGTATCTCACCTGTCTCCACTGCTTGTGTTTGATCAGTCCTCTATACATTACACTACAGTACTGCTCCTCCAGCAGACAGCTATGAATCATGTCTATTATATCATTATACAGTGATTATACAGGAGTATGAGGTAAGTGCGGATTATATATACACCTGTATCTCACCTGTCTCCTCTGCTTGTGTTTGATCAGTCCTCTATACATTACACTACAGTACTGCTCCTCCAGTACACAGCTATGAATCATGTCTATCATTATACAGTGATTATACAGGAGTATGAAGTAAGTGCGGATTATATATACACCTGTATCTCACCTGTCTCCACTGCTTGTGTTTGATCAGTCCTCTATACATTACACTACAGTACTGCTCCTCCAGCACACAGCTATGAATCATGTCTATTATATCATAATACAGTGATTATACAGGAGTATGAGGTAAGTGCGGATTATATATACACCTGTATCTCACCTGTCTCCACTGCTTGTGTTTGATCAGTCCTCTATACATTACATTACAGTACTGCTCCTCCAGTACACAGCTATGAATCATGTCTATTATATCATTATACAGTGATTATACAGGAGTATGAGGTAAGTGCGGATTATATATACACCTGTATCTCACCTGTCTCCTCTGCTTGTGTTTGATCAGTCCTCTATACATTACACTACAGTACTGCTCCTCCAGCACACAGCTATGAATCATGTCTATTATATCATTATACAGTGATTATACAGGAGTATGAGGTAAGTGCGGATTATATATACACCTGTATCTCACCTGTCTCCACTGCTTGTGTTTGCTCAGTCCTCTATACATTACACTACAGTACTGCTCCTCCAGCACACAGCTATGAATCATGTCTATTATATCATTATACAGTGATTATACAGGAGTATGAGGTAAGTGCGGATTATATATACACCTGTATCTCACCTGTCTCCACTGCTTGTGTTTGATCAGTCCTCTATACATTACACTACAGTACTGCTCCTCCAGCACACAGCTATGAATCATGTCTATTATATCATAATACAGTGATTATACAGGAGTATGAGGTAAGTGCGGATTATATATACACCTGTATCTCACCTGTCTCCACTGCTTGTGTTTGATCAGTCCTCTATACATTACATTACAGTACTGCTCCTCCAGTACACAGCTATGAATCATGTCTATTATATCATTATACAGTGATTATACAGGAGTATGAGGTAAGTGCGGATTATATATACACCTGTATCTCACCTGTCTCCTCTGCTTGTGTTTGCTCAGTCCTCTATACATTACACTACAGTACTGCTCCTCCAGTACACAGCTATGAATCATGTCTATTATATCATTATACAGTGATTATACAGGAGTATGAGGTAAGTGCGGATTATATATACACCTGTATCTCACCTGTCTCCTCTGCTTGTGTTTGCTCAGTCCTCTATACATTACACTACAGTACTGCTCCTCCAGCACACAGCTATGAATCATGTCTATTATATCATTATACAGTGATTATACAGGAGTATGAGGTAAGTGCGGATTATATATACACCTGTATCTCACCTGTCTCCACTGCTTGTGTTTGATCAGTCCTCTATACATTACATTACAGTACTGCTCCTCCAGTACACAGCTATGAATCATGTCTATTATATCATTATACAGTGATTATACAGGAGTATGAGGTAAGTGCGGATTATATATACACCTGTATCTCACCTGCCTCCTCTGCTTGTGTTTGATCAGTCCTCTATACATTACACTACAGTACTGCTCCTCCAGTACACAGCTATGAATCATGTCTATTATATCATTATACAGTGATTATACAGGAGTATGAGGTAAGTGCGGATTATATATACACCTGTATCTCACCTGTCTCCACTGCTTGTGTTTGATCAGTCCTCTATACATTACACTACAGTACTGCTCCTCCAGCACACAGCTATGAATCATGTCTATTATATCATTATACAGTGATTATACAGGAGTATGAGGTAAGTGCGGATTATATATACACCTGTATCTCACCTGTCTCCACTGCTTGTGTTTGATCAGTCCTCTATACATTACACTACAGTACTGCTCCTCCAGCACACAGCTATGAATCATGTCTATTATATCATTATACAGTGATTATACAGTGGAGTATGAGGTAAGTGCGGATTATATATACACCTGTATCTCACCTGTCTCCGGCCTCCTCTGCTTGTGTTTGCTCAGTCCCTCCATCACATCTTGAATTCTCCAGATCTCTTTCTGCATCTGCGCCCGCTGGATCCCGGCTGACTCTGTCTGGACAGAGAGAGGAGAACATGAGAGGATGTCAGCTATACACTACACTATATACTATACTATACACTACACTATACACTACACTACATACTATACTATACACCACACTATACACTACACTATATACTACACTATACACTACACTACATACTATACTATACACCACACTATACACTACACACTATACACCACAACCTACATACCACACACCACACACTATACACCACACTATATACTATACTATACACTACACTATACACTACACTACATACTATACTATACACCACACTATACACTACACACTATACACCACAACCTACATACCACACACCACACACTATACACCACACTATACACCACACTATACACCACACTATACACCACACTATACACTACACACCACACTATACACTACACACTATACACTACACACTATACACACCACACTATACACACCACACTATACACACCACACTATACACACCACACTATACACCACACACTATACACCACACACTATACACCACACACTATACACCACACACTATACACCACACACTATACACCACACTATACACCACACTATACACACCACACACTACACACTACACTACACACTACACTATACACTACACACTACACCACACTATACACTACACACTATACACCACACACTATACACCACACACTATACACCACACACTATACACCACACACTATACACCACACACTATACACCACACACTATACACCACACACTATACACCACACACTATACACCACACTATACACCACACTATACACCACACTATACACCACACTATACACTACACACTATACACTATACACCACACACTACACACCACACACTACACACCACACTATACACTACACACTACACTATACATCATACTATACACTACACTATACACTATACACTACACTATACACCACACTATACACCACACTATACACCACACTATACACCACACTATACATCATACTATACACCACACTATACATCATACTATACACTACACTATACACCACACTATACACCACACTATACATCATACTATACACTACACTATACACCACACTATACACTACACTATACACCACACTATACACCACACTATACATCACACTATACACCACACTATACATCACACTATACATCATACTATACACTACACTATACACCACACTATACACCACACTATACATCATACTATACACTACACTATACACCACACTATACACTACACACTATACATCACACTATACACCACACTATACATCACACTATACACCACACTATACATCACACTATACATCATACTATACACTACACTATACACTACACTATACACTACACTATACACTACACACTATACACTACACACT
This sequence comes from Hyla sarda, assembly GCF_029499605.1. Lineage (NCBI taxonomy): Eukaryota > Metazoa > Chordata > Amphibia > Anura > Hylidae > Hyla > Hyla sarda. The sequence continues at coordinate 17,478 of NW_026610405.1, forward strand.
ATACACTATACACCACACTATACACCATACTATACACTACACCATACTATACACTACACTATACACCATACTATACACTACACACCATACTATACACTACACTATACACCACACTATACACCATACTATACACTATACTATACACTACACTATACACCACACTATACACCATACTATACACCACACTATACTATACACTATACTATACACCACACTATACACCACACTATACACCACACTATACACCACACTATACACCACACTATACACCACACTATACACCACACTATAAACCACACTATACACTACACTATACACTACACACCATACTATACACTACACTATACACCACACTATACACCACACTATACACTACACTACACATCATACTATACACTACACTATACTATACACTACACTATACACCATACTATACACTACACTATACACCATACTATACATCATACTATACACCACACTATACACCACACTATACATCATACTATACACCACACTATACACTACACTATACACCACACTATACACCACACTATACACTACACTATACATCACACTATACACTACACTACACATCATACTATACACTACACTATACACCACACTATACACTACACTATACATCATACTATACACTACACTATACATCATACTATACACCACACTATACACCACACTATACACCATACTATACACTACACTATACACCATACTATACACCATACTATACACTACACTATACACTACACACTATACACTACACACTATACACCACACTATACACCACACTATACTATACACTACACTATACACCACACTATACTATACACTACACTATACACCACACTATACACCACACTATACACCACACTATACACCACACTATACATCATACTATACACCACACTATACATCATACTATACACTACACTATACACCACACTATACACCACACTATACACTACACACTATACATCACACTATACACCACACTATACACCACACTATACATCACACTATACACTACACTATACACTACACTATACACTACACTATACACTACACTATACACTACACACTATACACTACACACTATACACTACACACTATACACTACACACTATACACTACACACTATACACTACACACTATACACCACACACTATACACCACACACTATACACTACACACTATACACCACACTACACACCACACTATACACCATACTATACACCATACTATACACTACACCATACTATACACTACACACCATACTATACACTACACTATACACCACACTATACACCATACTATACACTATACTATACACTACACTACACACCACACTATACACCACACTATACACCACACTATACACCACACTATACACCACACTATACACCACACTATACACCACACTATACACCACACTATACACCACACTATACACCACACTATACACCACACTATACACCACACTATACACCACACTATACACCACACTATACACCACACTATACACCACACTATACACCACACTATACACTACACTATACACCATACTATACACTACACACCATACTATACACTACACTATACACCACACTATACACCATACTATACACTATACTATACACTACACTACACACCACACTATACACTACACTATACACTACACTATACACTACACTATACACCACACTATACACCATACTATACACTACACTATACACCACACTATACACCACACTATACACCACACTATACACCACACTATACACTACACTATACACTACACTATACATCACACTATACATCATACTATACACTACACACTATACATCACACTATACACCACACTATACACCACACTATACACCACACTATACACCACACTATACATCATACTATACACTACACTATACACTACACTATACACTACACTATACACTACACACTATACACTACACACTATACACTATACACTATACACTATACACCACACTATACACCATACTATACACTACACCATACTATACACTACACTATACACCATACTATACACTACACACCATACTATACACTACACTATACACCACACTATACACCACACTATACACCATACTATACACTATACTATACACTACACTACACACCACACTATACACTACACTATACACTACACTATACATCATACTATACACTACACTATACATCATACTATACACTACACTATACATCATACTATACACTACACTATACATCATACTATACACCACACTATACACCACACTATACACCACACTATACACCACACTATACACCACACTATACACCACACTATACACCACACTATACACTACACTATACACTACACTATACACTACACTATACACTACACTATACACTACACTATACACCACACTATACACTACACACTATACACCACACTATACACCACACACTATACACCACACACTATACACCACACACTATACATCATACTATACACTATACTATACACTATACACTACACTATACACCATACTATACACCACACTATACACCACACTATACACTACACTATACACCACACTATACACTACACTATACATCATACTATACACTACACTATACACCACACTATACACTATACTATACACTACACACTATACACCACACTATACACCACACACTATACACCACACACTATACACCACACACTATACATCATACTATACACTATACTATACACTATACACTACACTATACACCATACTATACACCACACTATACACCACACTATACACTACACTATACACCACACTATACACTACACTATACATCATACTATACACTACACTATACACCACACTATACACCACACTATACACTATACTATACACTACACACTATACACCACACTATACACCACACACTATACACCACACACTATACACCACACACTATACATCATACTATACACTACACTATACACCACACTATACACCATACTACACACTATACACTACACACTATACACTACACACTATACACTACACACTATACACTACACACTATACACTACACACTATACACTATACACCACACTATACACCACACTATACACCACACTATACACCACACTATACACCACACTATACACCACACTATACACTACACTATACACCACACTATACACCACACTATACACCACACTATACACCACACTATACACCACACTATACACTACACACTATACACTACACACTATACACTACACACTACACACTACACACTACACACTACACACTATACACTACACACTATACACTACACACTACACACTACACACTACACACTATACACTACACACTATACACTACACACTACACACTATACACCACACTATACACTACACTATACACTACACTATACACTACACTATACACCACACTATACACTACACTATACACTACACTATACACTACACTACACATCATACTATACACCATACTATACACTACACTATACACCACACTATACACCATACTATACACCACACTATACTATACACTACACTATACACCACACTATACACCATACTATACACCACACTATACACTACACTATACTATACACCATACTATACACTACACTATACACTACACACCACACTATACACCACTATACACCACACTATACACCACACTATACACCACACTATACACCACACTATACACCACACTATACACCACACTATACACCACACTATACACCACACTATACACCACACTATACACTACACTATACACTACACTATACACCACACTATACACCACACTATACACCACACTATACACCACACTATACACCACACTATACACTACACACTATACACTACACACTACACACTACACACTACACACTATACACTACACACTATACACTACACACTATACACTATACACTACACACTATACACTACAAACTATACACTACACACTATACACTACACACTATACACTACACACTATACACTACACACTATACACTATACACTACACACTATACACTACACACTATACACTACACACTATACACTACACACTATACACTACACACTATACACTACACTATACACTACACTATACACTACACTACACATCATACTATACACCATACTATACACTACACTATACACCACACTATACACCATACTATACACCACACTATACACTACACTATACACCATACTATACACCACACTATACACTACACTATACTATACACCATACTATACACTACACTATACACTACACACCACACTATACACCACTATACACCACACTATACACCACACTATACACTACACTATACACTACACACTACACACTACACACTATACACTACACACTACACACTATACACTACACACTACACACTATACACTACACTATACTATACACTACACTATACACCACACTATACACCACACTATACACCACACTATACACTACACTATACACCACACTATACACCACACTATACACCACACTATACACCACACTATACACCACACTATACACCACACTATACACCACACTATACACTACACTATACTATACACTACACTATACACCACACTATACACTACACTATACACTACACTATACACCACACTATACACCACACTATACACTACACACTATACACCACACACTACACACCACACTATACACCACACACTATACACCATGTATTACACTACTGCTCCATACACAGGGGGATGATATGATGGACACTATATACTATATACTATACACCATGTATTACACTACTGCTCCATACACAGGGGGATGATATGATGGACACTATATACTATATACTATACACCATGTATTACACTACTGCTCCATACACAGGGGGATGATATGATGGACACTATATACTATATACTATACACCATGTATTACACTACTGCCCCATACACAGGGGGATGATATGATGGACACTATATACTATATACCATGTATTACACTACTGCCCCATACACAGGGGGATGATATGATGGACACTATATACTATATACTATACACCATGTATTACACTACTGCCCCATACACAGGGGGATGATATGATGGACACTATATACTATATACTATACACCATGTATTACACTACTGCCCCATACACAGGAGGATGATATGATGGACACTATATACTATATACTATACACCATGTATTACACTACTGCCCCATACACAGGAGGATGATATGATGGACACTATATACTATATACTATACACCATGTATTACACTACTGCCCCATACACAGGGGGATGATATGATGGACACTATACACTATATACTATACACCATGTATTACACTACTGCCCCATACACAGGAGGATGATATGATGGACACTATATACTATATACCATGTATTACACTACTGCTCCATACACAGGAGGATGATATGATGGACACTATATACTATATACTATACACCATGTATTACACTACTGCTCCATACACAGGAGGATGATATGATGGACACTATATACTATATACTATACACCATGTATTACACTACTGCCCCATACACAGGAGGATGATATAATGGACACTATATACTATATACTATACACCATGTATTACACTACTGCCCCATACACAGGAGGATGATATGATGGACACTATATACTATATACTATACACCATGTATTACACTACTGCTCCATACACAGGAGGATGATATGATGGACACTATATACTATATACTATACACCATGTATTACACTACTGCCCCATACACAGGAGGATGATATAATGGACACTATATACTATATACTATACACCATGTATTACACTACTGCCCCATACACAGGAGGATGATATGATGGACACTATATACTATATACTATACACCATGTATTACACTACTGCTCCATACACAGGGGGGTGATATGATGGACACTATATACTATACACCATGTATTACACTACTGCTCCATACACAGGAGGATGATATGATGGACACTATATACTATATACTATACACCATGTATTACACTACTGCCCCATACACAGGAGGATGATATGATGGACACTATATACTATATACTATACACCATGTATTACACTACTGCCCCATACACAGGGGGAGGATATGATGGACACTATATACTATATACTATATACCATGTATTACACTACTGCCCCATACACAGGAGGATGATATGATGGACACTATATACTATATACTATACACCATGTATTACACTACTGCCCCATACACAGGAGGATGATATGATGGACACTATATACTATATACTATACACCATGTATTACACTACTGCTCCATACACAGGAGGATGATATGATGGACACTATATACTATACACCATGTATTACACTACTGCTCCATACACAGGAGGATGATATGATGGACACTATATACTATATACTATACTCCATGTATTACACTACTGCTCCATACACAGGAGGATGATATGATGGACACTATATACTATATACTATACTCCATGTATTACACTACTGCTCCATACACAGGAGGATGATATGATGGACACTATATACTATATACTATACACCATGTATTACACTACTGCCCCATACACAGGAGGATGATATGATGGACACTATATACTATATACTATACACCATGTATTACACTACTGCCCCATACACAGGAGGATGATATGATGGACACTATACACTATATACTATACACCATGTATTACACTACTGCCCCATACACAGGGGGATGATATGATGGACACTATATACTATATACTATACACCATGTATTACACTACTGCCCCATACACAGGGGGGTGATATGATGGACACTATATACTATATACTATACACCATGTATTACACTACTGCCCCATACACAGGAGGATGATATGATGGACACTATATACTATATACTATACACCATGTATTACACTACTGCCCCATACACAGGGGGATGATATGATGGACACTATATACTATATACTATACACCATGTATTACACTACTGCTCCATACACAGGAGGATGATATAATGGACACTATATACTATATACTATACACCATGTATTACACTACTGCCCCATACACAGGAGGATGATATGATGGACACTATATACTATATACTATACACCATGTATTACACTACTGCCCCATACACAGGGGGATGATATGATGGACACTATATACTATATACCATGTATTACACTACTGCCCCATACACAGGGGGATGATATGATGGACACTATATACTATATACTATACACCATGTATTACACTACTGCTCCATACACAGGGGGATGATATGATGGACACTATATACTATATACTATACACCATGTATTACACTACTGCTCCATACACAGGAGGATGATATGATGGACACTATATACTATATACTATACACTATGTATTACACTACTGCTCCATACACAGGGGGATGATATGATGGACACTATATACTATATACTATACACCATGTATTACACTACTGCCCCATACACAGGGGGGTGATATGATGGACACTATATACTATATACTATACACCATGTATTACACTACTGCCCCATACACAGAAGGATGATATGATGGACACTATATACTATATACTATACACCATGTATTACACTACTGCTCCATACACAGGAGGATGATATAATGGACACTATATACTATATACTATACACCATGTATTACACTACTGCTCCATACACAGGAGGATGATATGATGGACGCTATATACTATACACCATGTATTACACTACTGCTCCATTCACAGGAGGATGATATGATGGGCACTATATACTATATACTATACACCATGTATTACACTACTGCCCCATACACAGGGGGATGATATGATGGACACTATATACTATATACTATACACCATGTATTACACTACTGCTCCATACACAGGAGGATGATATGATGGACACTATATACTATATACCATGTATTACACTACTGCTCCATACACAGGAGGATGATATGATGGACACTATATACTATATACTATACACCATGTATTACACTACTGCTCCATACACAGGAGGATGATATGATGGACACTATATACTATATACTATACACCATGTATTACACTACTGCCCCATACACAGGAGGATGATATGATGGACACTATATACTATATACTATACACCATGTATTACACTACTGCCCCATACACAGGGGGATGATATGATGGACACTATATACTATATACTATACACCATGTATTACACTACTGCCCCATACACAGGAGGATGATATGATGGACACTATATACTATATACTATACACTATGTATTACACTACTGCCCCATACACAGGGGGGTGATATGATGGACACTATATACTATATACTATACACCATGTATTACACTACTGCCCCATACACAGGAGGATGATATGATGGACACTATATACTATATACTATACACCATGTATTACACTACTGCTCCATACACAGGAGGATGATATAATGGACACTATATACTATATACTATACACCATGTATTACACTACTGCCCCATACACAGGGGGATGATATGATGGACACTATATACTATATACCATGTATTACACTACTGCCCCATACACAGGGGGATGATATGATGGACACTATATACTATATACCATGTATTACACTACTGCCCCATACACAGGGGGATGATATGATGGACACTATATACTATACACCCTGTATTACACTACTGCCCCATACACAGGAGGATGATATGATGGACACTATACACTATATACTATACACCATGTATTACACTACTGCCCCATACACAGGGGGATGATATGATGGACACTATATACTATATACTATACACCATGTATTACACTACTGCCCCATACACAGGGGGATGATATGATGGACACTATATACTATACACCATGTATTACACTACTGCCCCATACACAGGGGGATGATATGATGGACACTATATACTATATACTATACACCATGTATTACACTACTGCCCCATACACAGGAGGATGATATGATGGACACTATATACTATATACTATACACCATGTATTACACTACTGCCCCATACACAGGGGGATGATATGATGGACACTATATACTATATACTATACACCATGTATTACACTACTGCTCCATACACAGGGGGATGATATGATGGACACTATATACTATATACCATGTATTACACTACTGCCCCATACACAGGAGGATGATATGATGGACACTATATACTATATACTATATACCATGTATTACACTACTGCTCCATACACAGGGGGATGATATGATGGACACTATATACTATATACTATACACCATGTATTACACTACTGCCCCCTACACAGGAGGATGATATGATGGACACTATATACTATATACTATACACCATGTATTACACTACTGCCCCATACACAGGGGGATGATATGATGGACACTATATACTATACACCATGTATTACACTACTGCCCCATACACAGGGGGATGATATGATGGACACTATATACTATACACCATGTATTACACTACTGCCCCATACACAGGAGGATGATATGATGGACACTATATACTATATACTATACACCATGTATTACACTACTGCTCCATACACAGGGGGATGATATGATGGACACTATATACTATACACCATGTATTACACTACTGCCCCATACACAGGGGGATGATATGATGGACACTATATACTATATACTATACACCATGTATTACACTACTGCCCCATACACAGGAGGATGATATGATGGACACTATATACTATATACTATACACCATGTATTACACTACTGCTCCATACACAGGGGGATGATATGATGGACACTATATACTATATACTATACACCATGTATTACACTACTGCTCCATACACAGGGGGATGATATGATGGACACTATATACTATATACTATATACCATGTATTACACTACTGCCCCATACACAGGGGGATGATATGATGGACACTATATACTATATACCATGTATTACACTACTGCCCCATACACAGGGGGATGATATGATGGACACTATATACTATACACCCTGTATTACACTACTGCCCCATATACAGGAGGATGATATGATGGACACTATATACTATATACTATACACCATGTATTACACTACTGCCCCATACACAGGAGGATGATATGATGGACACTATATACTATACACCATGTATTACACTACTGCTCCATACACAGGAGGATGATATGATGGACACTATACACTATATACTATACACCCTGTATTACACTACTGCCCCATACACAGGAGGATGATATGACGGACACTATATACTATATACTATACACCATGTATTACACTACTGCTCCATACACAGGGGGATGATATGATGGACACTATATACTATATACTATACACCATGTATTACACTACTGCTCCATACACAGGGGGATGATATGATGGACACTATATACTATATACTATACACCATGTATTACACTACTGCCCCATACACAGGAGGATGATATGATGGACACTATATACTATATACCATGTATTACACTACTGCTCCATACACAGGGGGATGATATGATGGACACTATATACTATACACCATGTATTACACTACTGCCCCATACACAGGAGGATGATATGATGGACACTATATACTATATACCATGTATTACACTACTGCCCCATACACAGGAGGATGATATGATGGACACTATACACTATATACTATACACCATGTATTACACTACTGCCCCATACACAGGGGGATGATATGATGGACACTATATACTATATACTATACACTATGTATTACACTACTGCCCCATACACAGGAGGATGATATGATGGACACTATATACTATATACTATACACCATGTATTACACTACTGCCCCATACACAGGGGGATGATATGATGGACACTATATACTATATACTATACACCATGTATTACACTACTGCCCCATACACAGGAGGATGATATGATGGACACTATATACTATATACTATACACCATGTATTACACTACTGCTCCATACACAGGAGGATGATATGATGGACACTATATACTATATACCATGTATTACACTACTGCCCCCTACACAGGAGGATGATATGATGGACACTATATACTATATACCATGTATTACACTACTGCTCCATACACAGGAGGATGATATGATGGACACTATATACTATATACTATACACCATGTATTACACTACTGCCCCATATACAGGAGGATGATATGATGGACACTATATACTATATACTATACACCATGTATTACACTACTGCTCCATACACAGGGGGATGATATAATGGACACTATATACTATATACTATACACCATGTATTACACTACTGCCCCATACACAGGAGGATGATATGATGGACACTATATACTATATACTATACACCATGTATTACACTACTGCTCCATACACAGGAGGATGATATGATGGACACTATATACTATATACCATGTATTACACTACTGCCCCATACACAGGAGGATGATATGATGGACACTATATACTATATACTATACACCATGTATTACACTACTGCCCCATACACAGGAGGATGATATGATGGACACTATATACTATATACTATACACCATGTATTACACTACTGCCCCATACACAGGGGGATGATATGATGGACACTATATACTATATACTATACACCATGTATTACACTACTGCCCCATACACAGGGGGATGATATGATGGACACTATATACTATATACTATACACCATGTATTACACTACTGCCCCATACACAGGGGGATGATATGATGGACACTATATACTATATACCATGTATTACACTACTGCCCCATACACAGGGGGATGATATGATGGACACTATATACTATATACCATGTATTACACTACTGCCCCATACACAGGGGGATGATATGATGGACACTATATACTATACACCCTGTATTACACTACTGCCCCATACACAGGGGGATGATATGATGGACACTATATACTATATACTATATACCATGTATTACACTACTGCTCCATACACAGGGGGATGATATGATGGACACTATATACTATATACTATACACCATGTATTACACTACTGCCCCATACACAGGAGGATGATATGATGGACACTATATACTATATACTATACACCATGTATTACACTACTGCCCCATACACAGGGGGATGATATGATGGACACTATATACTATATACTATACACCATGTATTACACTACTGCTCCATACACAGGGGGATGATATGATGGACACTATATACTATATACCATGTATTACACTACTGCCCCATACACAGGAGGATGATATGATGGACACTATATACTATATACTATATACCATGTATTACACTACTGCCCCATACACAGGAGGATGATATGATGGACACTATATACTATATACTATACACCCTGTATTACACTACTGCTCCATACACAGGGGGATGATATGATGGACACTATATACTATATACTATACACCATGTATTACACTACTGCCCCATACACAGGAGGATGATATGATGGACACTATATACTATATACTATACACCATGTATTACACTACTGCTCCATACACAGGGGGGTGATATGATGGACACTATATACTATATACTATACACCATGTATTACACTACTGCCCCATACACAGGAGGATGATATGATGGACACTATATACTATATACTATACACCATGTATTACACTACTGCCCCATACACAGGAGGATGATATGATGGACACTATATACTATATACTATACACCATGTATTACACTACTGCCCCATATACAGGAGGATGATATGATGGACACTATATACTATATACTATACACCATGTATTACACTACTGCTCCATACACAGGAGGATGATATGATGGACACTATATACTATATACTATACACCATGTATTACACTACTGCCCCATACACAGGGGATGATATGATGGACACTATATACTATATACTATACACCATGTATTACACTACTGCTCCATACACAGGAGGATGATATGATGGACACTATATACTATACACCATGTATTACACTACTGCTCCATACACAGGAGGATGATATGATGGACACTATATACTATATACTATACACCATGTATTACACTACTGCCCCATACACAGGAGGATGATATGATGGACACTATATACTATATACTATACACCATGTATTACACTACTGCCCCATACACAGGGGGAGGATATGATGGACACTATATACTATATACTATACACCATGTATTACACTACTGCCCCATACACAGGAGGATGATATGATGGACACTATATACTATATACTATACACCATGTATTACACTACTGCTCCATACACAGGAGGATGATATGATGGACACTATATACTATATACTATACACCATGTATTACACTACTGCCCCATACACAGGGGATGATATGATGGACACTATATACTATATACTATACACCATGTATTACACTACTGCTCCATACACAGGAGGATGATATGATGGACACTATATACTATATACTATACACCATGTATTACACTACTGCCCCATACACAGGGGATGATATGATGGACACTATATACTATATACTATACACCATGTATTACACTACTGCCCCATACACAGGAGGATGATATGATGGACACTATATACTATATACTATACACCATGTATTACACTACTGCTCCATACACAGGAGGATGATATGATGGACACTATATACTATACACCATGTATTACACTACTGCTCCATACACAGGAGGATGATATGATGGACACTATATACTATATACTATACACCATGTATTACACTACTGCCCCATACACAGGAGGATGATATGATGGACACTATATACTATATACTATACACCATGTATTACACTACTGCCCCATATACAGGAGGATGATATGATGGACACTATATACTATATACTATACACCATGTATTACACTACTGCCCCATACACAGGAGGATGATATGATGGACACTATATACTATATACTATACACCATGTATTACACTACTGCTCCATACACAGGAGGATGATATGATGGACACTATATACTATATACTATATACCATGTATTACACTACTGCCCCATACACAGGAGGATGATATGATGGACACTATATACTATATACTATACACCATGTATTACACTACTGCTCCATACACAGGGGGATGATATGATGGACACTATATACTATATACCATGTATTACACTACTGCCCCATACACAGGGGGATGATATGATGGACACTATATACTATATACTATACACCATGTATTACACTACTGCCCCATACACAGGAGGATGATATGATGGACACTATATACTATATACTATACACCATGTATTACACTACTGCCCCATACACAGGAGGATGATATGATGGACACTATATACTATATACTATACACCATGTATTACACTACTGCCCCATACACAGGGGGAGGATATGATGGACACTATATACTATATACTATACACCATGTATTACACTACTGCCCCATACACAGGGGGATGATATGATGGACACTATATACTATATACTATACACCATGTATTACACTACTGCCCCATACACAGGAGGATGATATGATGGACACTATATACTATATACTATACACCATGTATTACACTACTGCCCCATACACAGGAGGATGATATGATGGACACTATATACTATATACTATACACCATGTATTACACTACTGCCCCATACACAGGAGGATGATATGATGGACACTATATACTATATACTATACACTATGTATTACACTACTGCCCCATACACAGGGGGGTGATATGATGGACACTATATACTATATACTATACACCATGTATTACACTACTGCCCCATACACAGGAGGATGATATGATGGACACTATATACTATATACTATACACCATGTATTACACTACTGCCCCATACACAGGAGGATGATATGATGGACACTATATACTATATACTATACACCATGTATTACACTACTGCCCCATACACAGGGGGGTGATATGATGGACACTATATACTATATACTATACACCATGTATTACACTACTGCCCCATACACAGGGGGGTGATATGATGGACACTATATACTATATACTATACACCATGTATTACACTACTGCCCCATACACAGGGGGATGATATGATGGACACTATATACTATATACTATACACCATGTATTACACTACTGCCCCATACACAGGAGGATGATATGATGGACACTATATACTATATACTATACACCATGTATTACACTACTGCCCCATACACAGGAGGATGATATGATGGACACTATATACTATATACTATACACCATGTATTACACTACTGCCCCATACACAGGAGGATGATATGATGGACACTATATACTATATACTATACACCATGTATTACACTACTGCCCCATACACAGGGGGGTGATATGATGGACACTATATACTATATACTATACACCATGTATTACACTACTGCCCCATACACAGGGGGGTGATATGATGGACACTATATACTATATACTATACACCATGTATTACACTACTGCCCCATACACAGGGGGGATGATATGATGGACACTATATACTATATACTATACACCATGTATTACACTACTGCCCCATACACAGGAGGATGATATGATGGACACTATATACTATATACTATACACCATGTATTACACTACTGCCCCATACACAGGGGGATGATATGATGGACACTATATACTATATACTATACACCATGTATTACACTACTGCCCCATACACAGGGGGATGATATGATGGACACTATATACTATACACCCTGTATTACACTACTGCCCCATACACAGGGGGATGATATGATGGACACTATATACTATATACCATGTATTACACTACTGCTCCATACACAGGGGGATGATATGATGGACACTATATACTATATACTAGGGGTGTGAATCGCCAAGAATTTGGCGATTCGATTCGAATCGCGATACCAGTGTGGCGATTCGATATATCGCGATATATCGCGATACCGTCTAGGTGACGATACATCGCGATATATCGCCCACCTGGGAGCATTCATAGATCCCAATAGACGCCGCTGTCAGCTTTGACAGCGGCGATCTAGTACTCCGGTGCTGCAAAATAAAATAAAACACACTTTATCTTACCTGTCAACGAGCCCCCGGAGCTCCGGTACAGTCCGGTACAGGTGTTCGGTCCCCGGGCTGTATTCTTCCTACTTCCTGTTAGTCCGGCACGTCACATGGAGCTTCAGCCTATCACCAGCGGAGGCGGGACATCGCTGCGGCTGGTGATAGGCTGAAGCTCCGTGTGACGTGCCGGACTAACAGGAAGTAAGAAGAATACAGCCCGGGGACCGAACACCTGTACCGGAGCTCCGCGGGCTCGTTGGCAGGTAAGATAAAGTGTGTTTTATTAAAAATTCCACATCCCTAAAAGAATCGATTCAAAAATATTTTGAATCGATTCTGTATCGGCAAATGAAAAATCGCGATTATCGCGAGAATCGATTTTTTCTTACATCCCTACTATATACTATACACCATGTATTACACTACTGCCCCATACACAGGAGGATGATATGATGGACACTATATACTATATACTATACACCATGTATTACACTACTGCTCCATACACAGGAGGATGATATGATGGACACTATATACTATATACTATACACCATGTATTACACTACTGCTCCATACACAGGGGGATGATATGATGGACACTATATACTATATACTATACACCATGTATTACACTACTGCCCCATACACAGGAGGATGATATGATGGACACTATATACTATACACCATGTATTACACTACTGCCCCATACACAGGGGGATGATATGATGGACACTATATACTATATACTATACACCATGTATTACACTACTGCCCCATACACAGGAGGATGATATGATGGACACTATATACTATACACCATGTATTACACTACTGCTCCATACACAGGAGGATGATATGATGGACACTATATACTATATACTATACACCATGTATTACACTACTGCTCCATACACAGGGGGATGATATGATGGACACTATATACTATATACTATACACCATGTATTACACTACTGCTCCATACACAGGGGGATGATATGATGGACACTATATACTATATACTATACACCATGTATTACACTACTGCTCCATACACAGGGGGATGATATGATGGACACTATATACTATATACTATACACCATGTATTACACTACTGCCCCATACACAGGAGGATGATATGATGGACACTATATACTATATACTATACACCATGTATTACACTACTGCTCCATACACAGGAGGATGATATGATGGACACTATACACTATATACTATACACCCTGTATTACACTACTGCCCCATACACAGGAGGATGATATGATGGACACTATATACTATATACTATACACCATGTATTACACTACTGCCCCATACACAGGAGGATGATATGATGGACACTATATACTATATACTATACACCCTGTATTACACTACTGCCCCATACACAGGAGGATGATATGATGGACACTATATACTATATACTATACACCATGTATTACACTACTGCCCCATACACAGGAGGATGATATGATGGACACTATATACTATACACCATGTATTACACTACTGCTCCATACACAGGGGGATGATATGATGGACACTATATACTATACACCATGTATTACACTACTGCCCCATACACAGGAGGATGATATGATGGACACTATATACTATATACCATGTATTACACTACTGCCCCATACACAGGAGGATGATATGATGGACACTATATACTATATACTATACACCATGTATTACACTACTGCCCCATACACAGGAGGATGATATGATGGACACTATATACTATATACTATACACCATGTATTACACTACTGCTCCATACACAGGAGGATGATATGATGGACACTATATACTATATACTATACACCATGTATTACACTACTGCCCCATACACAGGAGGATGATATGATGGACACTATATACTATATACTATACCACCATGTATTACACTACTGCCCCATACACAGGAGGATGATATGATGGACACTATATACTATATACTATATACTATACACCATGTATTACACTACTGCTCCATACACAGGAGGATGATATGATGGACACTATATACTATATACCATGTATTACACTACTGCTCCATACACAGGAGGATGATATGATGGACACTATATACTATATACTATACACCATGTATTACACTACTGCTCCATACACAGGGGGATGATATGATGGACACTATATACTATATACTATACACCATGTATTACACTACTGCCCCATACACAGGAGGATGATATGATGGACACTATATACTATATACTATACACCATGTATTACACTACTGCTCCATACACAGGAGGATGATATGATGGACACTATATACTATATACTATACACCATGTATTACACTACTGCCCCATACACAGGAGGATGATATGATGGACACTATATACTATATACTATACACCATGTATTACACTACTGCTCCATACACAGGGGGATGATATGATGGACACTATATACTATATACTATATACCATGTATTACACTACTGCCCCATACACAGGGGGATGATATGATGGACACTATATACTATATACTATACACCATGTATTACACTACTGCTCCATACACAGGAGGATGATATGATGGACACTATATACTATATACCATGTATTACACTACTGCCCCATATACAGGGGGGTGATATGATGGACACTATATACTATATACTATACACCATGTATTACACTACTGCCCCATATACAGGAGGATGATATGATGGACACTATATACTATACACCATGTATTACACTACTGCCCCATATACAGGGGGGTGATATGATGGACACTATATACTATACACTATACACCATGTATTACACTACTGCCCCATATACAGGGGGGTGATATGATGGACACTATATACTATATACTATACACCATGTATTACACTACTGCCCCATATACAGGGGGATGATATGATGGACACTATATACTATATACCATGTATTACACTACTGCCCCATACACAGGAGGATGATATGATGGACACTATATACTATATACTATACACCATGTATTACACTACTGCTCCATACACAGGAGGATGATATGATGGACACTATATACTATACACTATACACCATGTATTACACTACTGCCCCATACACAGGAGGATGATATGATGGACACTATATACTATATACTATACACCATGTATTACACTACTGCCCCATACACAGGGGGAGGATATGATGGACACTATATACTATATACTATATACCATGTATTACACTACTGCCCCATATACAGGGGGGTGATATGATGGACACTATATACTATACACCATGTATTACACTACTGCCCCATATACAGGGGGGTGATATGATGATGGACACTATATACTATATACTATACACCATGTATTACACTACTGCCCAATACACAGGAGGATGATATGATGGACACTATATACTATACACCATGTATTACACTACTGCCCAATACACAGGGGGATGATATGATGGACACTATATACTATATACTATACACCATGTATTACACTACTGCCCCATACACAGGAGGATGATATGATGGACACTATATACTATATACTATATACCATGTATTACACTACTGCCCCATACACAGGAGGATGATATGATGGACACTATATACTATATACTATACACCATGTATTACACTACTGCTCCATACACAGGAGGATGATATGATGGACACTATATACTATATACTATACACCATGTATTACACTACTGCCCCATACACAGGAGGATGATATGATGGACACTATATACTATATACTATACACCATGTATTACACTACTGCCCCCTACACAGGAGGATGATATGATGGACACTATATACTATATACTATACACCATGTATTACACTACTGCCCCATATACAGGGGGGTGATATGATGATGGACACTATATACTATACACCATGTATTACACTACTGCCCCATATACAGGGGGGTGATATGATGATGGACATGTCTTACCTGCACTTCCCCCAGACGCTCTAGATCTTCCCTCATCTGGTTTCTTGCGGTGGTGACATCTCGCTCCAACTTGTCATATTCTCTCCACGATCTCTCCAATTCCTGCAAGAAGGACCGGAACAAATGAAGGAGCCCGGAGTCATCTGGGGTCCGCGCGTACCGTCATCTGGGGTCCGCGCGTACCGTCATCTGGGGTCCGCGCGTACCGTCATCTGGGGTCCGCGCGTACCGTCATCTGGGGTCCGCGCGTACCGTCATCTGGGGTCCGCGCGTACCGTCATCTGGGGTCCGCGCGTACCGTCATCTGGGGTCCGCGCGTACCGTCATCTGGGGTCCGCGCGTACCGTCATCTGGGGTCCGCGCGTACCGTCATCTGGGGTCCGCGCGTACCGTCATCTGGGGTCCGCGCGTACCGTCATCTGGGGTCCGCGCGTACCGTCATCTGGGGTCCGCGCGTACCGTCATCTGGGGTCCGCGCGTACCGTCATCTGGGGTCCGCGCGTACCGTCATCTGGGGTCCGCGCGTACCGTCATCTGGGGTCCGCGCGTACCGTCATCTGGGGTCCGCGCGTACCGTCATCTGGGGTCCGCGCGTACCGTCATCTGGGGTCCGCGCGTACCGTCATCTGGGGTCCGCGCGTACCGTCATCTGGGGTCCGCGCGTACCGTCATCTGGGGTCCGCGCGTACCGTCATCTGGGGTCCGCGCGTACCGTCATCTGGGGTCCGCGCGTACCGTCATCTGGGGTCCGCGCGTACCGTCATCTGGGGTCCGCGCGTACCGTCATCTGGGGTCCGCGCGTACCGTCATCTGGGGTCCGCGCGTACCGTCATCTGGGGTCCGCGCGTACCGTCATCTGGGGTCCGCGCGTACCGTCATCTGGGGTCCGCGCGTACCGTCATCTGGGGTCCGCGCGTACCGTCATCTGGGGTCCGCGCGTACCGTCATCTGGGGTCCGCGCGTACCGTCATCTGGGGTCCGCGCGTACCGTCATCTGGGGTCCGCGCGTACCGTCATCTGGGGTCCGCGCGTACCGTCATCTGGGGTCCGCGCGTACCGTCATCTGGGGTCCGCGCGTACCGTCATCTGGGGTCCGCGCGTACCGTCATCTGGGGTCCGCGCGTACCGTCATCTGGGGTCCGCGCGTACCGTCATCTGGGGTCCGCGCGTACCGTCATCTGGGGTCCGCGCGTACCGTCATCTGGGGTCCGCGCGTACCGTCATCTGGGGTCCGCGCGTACCGTCATCTGGGGTCCGCGCGTACCGTCATCTGGGGTCCGCGCGTACCGTCATCTGGGGTCCGCGCGTACCGTCATCTGGGGTCCGCGCGTACCGTCATCTGGGGTCCGCGCGTACCGTCATCTGGGGTCCGCGCGTACCGTCATCTGGGGTCCGCGCGTACCGTCATCTGGGGTCCGCGCGTACCGTCATCTGGGGTCCGCGCGTACCGTCATCTGGGGTCCGCGCGTACCGTCATCTGGGGTCCGCGCGTACCGTCATCTGGGGTCCGCGCGTACCGTCATCTGGGGTCCGCGCGTACCGTCATCTGGGGTCCGCGCGTACCGTCATCTGGGGTCCGCGCGTACCGTCATCTGGGGTCCGCGCGTACCGTCATCTGGGGTCCGCGCGTACCGTCATCTGGGGTCCGCGCGTACCGTCATCTGGGGTCCGCGCGTACCGTCATCTGGGGTCCGCGCGTACCGTCATCTGGGGTCCGCGCGTACCGTCATCTGGGGTCCGCGCGTACCGTCATCTGGGGTCCGCGCGTACCGTCACCTGGGGTCCGCGCGTACCGTCACCTGGGGTCCGCGCGTACCGTCAGGTCCTCGCGTAGAGTCACCTACGGTCCTCGCGTAGAGTCACCTACGGTCCTCGCGTAGAGTCACCTACGGTCCTCGCGTAGAGTCACCTACGGTCCTCGCGTAGAGTCATCTACGGTCCTCGTGTAGAGTCATCTAGGGTCCTCGTGTAGAGTCATCTAGGGTCCTCTTGTAGAGTCATCTAGGGTCCTTGTGTACAGTCATCTAGGGTCCTCATCTAGTCATGTACAGTCCTCATGTAGAGTCATCTATGGTCCTCATGTAGAGTCATCTATGGTCCTCATGTAGAGTCATGTACGGTCCTCAGGTAGAGTCATCTATGGTCCTCATGTAGAGTCATCTATGGTCCTCGTGTAGTCATCTATGGTCCTCATGTAGAGTCATCTATGGTCCTCATGTAGAGTCATCTATGGTCCTCATGTAGAGTCATCTATGGTCCTCATGTAGAGTCATCTATGGTCCTCGTGTAGAGTCATCTATGGTCCTCATGTAGAGTCATCTATGGTCCTCATGTAGAGTCATCTATGGTCCTCATGTAGAGTCATCTATGGTCCTCGTGTAGAGTCATCTACGGTCCTCGTGTAGAGTCATCTATGGTCCTCATGTAGAGTCATCTATGGTCCTCGTGTAGTCATCTATGGTCCTAATGTAGAGTTATGTACGGTCCTCATGTAGAGTCATCTATGGTCCTCATGTAGAGTCATCTATGGTCCTCATGTAGAGTTATGTACGGTCCTCATGTAGAGTTATGTACGGTCCTCGTGTAGTCATCTACGGTCCTCGTGTAGAGTCATCTATGGTCCTCATGTAGAGTCATCTATGGTCCTCATGTAGAGTCATCTATGGTCCTCATGTAGAGTCATCTATGGTCCTCATGTAGAGTCATCTATGGTCCTCATGTAGAACATTATGGGAAGAATCATTAGGACTGGGGTCTTTTATAGGTTACGTGGACTCTCACCGCCGTGGCCCGGGACACCTCGCGGCAGGTACTCAGGAGGCCGCTCTGGAGGTCGTCCCGCTGCAGCACCACGCTCTGGACAGCGGTCGGGTTGTCAGCGTTCATCTCGATCTCCTGACTGGCGGACAGCAGAGCTTGTTCTAGAGTGTACTAGAGGGAGACAAGATGTCAGACCGGCAAGGACCGCAGAGCGGGGGTCACCAGCTGGGGGCGCTATTACCTTCTCCTTGTGCAGCTGCTGCAACTTCTGCTCCAGGGCCTGAACTGCCTTGTCCTGTTCACACAGTCTGCTCAGCTTGGCCTGGAGGGGGGGGGGGGGGGAAGAGACGCCATCATCAGGAGCACAGGGACCTCGGACGGCGCCAACCGCGACCTCCCACAGCCCGACCCGTGACATCCCACAGCGCCAACCATGACAACGTATTATAGAACAACGAATCAACTAATTGTATTATTGTTTCATCAGGTTTTTGCTGAATTTTTCCCCCAGTTAGCGCTGACTTTATGACTAGTATTTTTGCTCTCGGAAGGGGTGTGGCTTATTCTGGAGAGGGCGTGGTTTATAAAAGAATTTTGAGCAGGTGGAGCTGTACGAGGCGCAGCACTCCATAAAGGCTGTGCACTATAGATCCCAGCAGGCGCAGTACTCCATAAAGGCTGTGCACTATAGATCCCAGCAGGCGCAGTACTCCATAAAGGCTGTGTACTATAGATCCCAGCAGGTGCAGTACTCCA
The DNA here is from genome assembly GCF_029499605.1 of Hyla sarda. Taxonomy (NCBI): domain Eukaryota; kingdom Metazoa; phylum Chordata; class Amphibia; order Anura; family Hylidae; genus Hyla; species Hyla sarda. The sequence goes on from NW_026610405.1 coordinate 41,190, forward strand.
TAAAGGCTGTGTATTATAGATCCCAGCAGGCGCAGTACTCCATAATGGCTGTGCACTATAGATCCCAGCAGGCGCAGTACTCCATAAAGGCTGTGCACTATAGATCCCAGCAGGCGCAGTACTCCATAAAGGCTGTGCACTATAGATCCCAGCAGGCGCAGTACTCCATAAAGCCTGTGCACTATAGATCCCAGCAGGCGCAGTACTCCATAAAGCCTGTGCACTATAGATCCCAGCAGGCGCAGTACTCCATAAAGCCTGTGCACTATAGATCCCAGCAGGCGCAGTACTCCATAAAGCCTGTGCACTATAGATCCCAGCAGGCGCAGTACTCCATAAAGCCTGTGCACTATAGATCCCAGCAGGCGCAGTACTCCATAATGGCTGTGCACTATAGATCCCAGCAGGCGCAGTACTCCATAATGGCTGTGCACTATAGATCCCAGCAGGCAGAGTACTCCATAAAGGCTGTGCACTATAGATCCCAGCAGGCGCAGTACTCCATAAAGGCTGTGCACTATAGATCCCAGCAGGCGCAGTACTCCATAATGGCTGTGCACTATAGATCCCAGCAGGTGCAGTACTCCATAATGGTTTTGCACTACAGATCCCAGCAGGGGCAGTACTCCATAATGGCTGTGCACTATAGATCCCAGCAGGCGCAGTACTCCATAATGGTTGTGCACTATAGATCCCAGCAGGCGCAGTACTCCATAAAGGCTGTGCACTATAGATCCCAGCAGGTGCAGTACTACATAATGGTTTTGCACTACAGATCCCAGCAGGGGCAGTACTCCATAATGGCTGTACACTATAGATCTCAGCAGGCGCAGTACTCCATAATGGCTGTGCACTATAGATCTCAGCAGGCGCAGTACTCCATAAAGGCTGTGCACTATAGATCCCAGCTGGCGCAGCACTACATAATGGTTTTGCACTACAGATCCCAGCAGGCGCAGTACTCCATAAAGGCTGTGTACTATAGATCCCAGCAGGCGCAGCACTACATAATGGTTTTGCACTACAGATCCCAGCAGGCGCAGTACTCCATAATGGCTGTGCACTATAGATCCCAGCAGGCGCAGTACTCCATAAAGCCTGTGCACTATAGATCCCAGCAGGTGCAGTACTCCATAAAGGCTGTGAATTATAGATCCCAGCAGGCACAGTACTCCATAAAGGCTGTGCACTATAGATCCCAGCAGGCGCAGTACTCCATAATGGCTGTGCACTATAGATCCCAGCAGGCACAGTACTCCATAATGGCTGTGCACTATAGATCCCAGCAGGTGCAGTACTCCATAATGGCTGTGCACTATAGATCCCAGCAGGTGCAGTACTACATAATGGTTTTGAACTACAGATCCCAGCAGGCGCAGTACTCCATAATGGCTGTGCACTATAGATCCCAGCTGGTGCAGTACTACATAATGGCTGTGCACTATAGATCCCAGCAGGCGCAGTACTCCATAATGGCTGTGCACTATAGATCCCAGCAGGTGCAGTACTCCATAATGGCTGTGCACTATAGATCCCAGCAGGTGCAGTACTACATAATGGTTTTGAACTACAGATCCCAGCAGGCGCAGTACTCCATAATGGCTGTGCACTATAGATCCCAGCAGGCGCAGTACTCCATAATGGCTGTGCACTATAGATCCCAGCTGGTGCAGTACTACATAATGGCTGTGCACTATAGATCCCAGCAGGCGCAGTACTCCATAATGGCTGTGCACTATAGATCCCAGCAGGTGCAGTACTCCATAACGGTTGTGCACTATAACTCCCAGCAGGCGCAGTACTCACGTCCATGTCTGGCTCCTCGTTGCAGTGTTTGTATGCCGTCGTTCTGCAGTCATCCTGATTCATCTGAGGAAGAAATTTCACCATTATATCTTAGTCACGTCCGGTCCCAATGGGGAGACTATGGGTGCAGCGGATGATCACCCACATCATCTCCTAGAACTTTCTGAGCCTCCCCCCAATCTATCATAGCCAGGGAACGGAGTGTAAGCTCCTGGGACCAGGTGAGAATAATCCTACAACAGATGCATGATGGGAACACATCCCACCCAGGGTTATCATAGGGAACTGGTCTATAGAGCCCAGGGAGTGTTCTCATAGGGACATGGACTATTGAGCAGCGCCATAATATATCCCCCAGATTTCTCCAGATGATTTCTGCTCTAGGGTCTCAGGATGTGGCTCCACCAGTCTTCAGATATATCACCCGGGTTCCCCACAACTAGAGCACAGTGTAGGGGTTACCCCCAATATAGAGCAGGAACAGAGAAGGGAGATGAGGAGCTCAACACTGGGAACCTGCACGTGATGTCACAGGGGGAGGAGCACTGCACACACAATGTCACAGGGGGAGGGGGCACTGCACACACGATGTCACAGGGGGAGGGGGCACTGCACACACGATGTCACAGGGGGAGGGGGCACTGCACACAAAGTCACAGGGGGAGGAGCACTGCACACACAATGTCACAGGGGAAGGGGGCACTGCACACACAATGTCACAGGGGGAGGGGGCACTGCACACACAATGTCACAGGGGGAGGGGGCACTGCACACACAATGTCACAGGGGGAGGAGCACTGCACACACAATGTCACAGGGGGAGGAGCACTGCACACACAATAACTCAAAATTGATGATCACAAGGATCAATGACCCTAGTGAGGGGTGGACTAAACATATGTTTATTTAATACCTCAACTCAGCCCAAAAAGGACTGAGCAAAAAGTCCACTTTTTATCCCTCACTTAATTAAAACTTAACTTTTAATTAAACAAAACAATAAGGTGAATATTCAGAGCTATAGGTGATTTTAAAAGATCCAGCATTTTAGCACCACATGTATTATTGTACTTGTCCCTAGGGACCAACTGAATTTAGGAATCTACTCAGCGCATCTGCAGAATGCGCTGATTGAGGGTGCTTATGCTGATATTTAAAATGCTAACACACTGTCCCTCCTAACATGTTTCGCCACCAAAGTGACGTCTTCAGAAGTTAGGGAACAACAATGTTAGGGGGAGGAGCACTGCACACACAATGTCACAGGGGGAGGAGCACTGCCCACACAATGTCACAGGGGGAGGAGCACTGCCCACACAATGTCACAGGGGGAGGAGCACTGCACACACAATGTCACAGGGGAGGAGCACTGCATATATGATGTAACAGGGGGAGGAGCACTGCACACACGATGTCACAGGGGGAGTAGCACTGCACACACAATGTCACAGGGGAGGAGCACTGCATACATGATGTCACAGGGGGAGAAGCACTACATACATGATGTCAATGGGGAGGAGCACTACATACATGATGTCACAGGGGGAGTAGCACTACATACATGATGTCACAGGGGGAGTAGCACTGCACACACAATGTCACAGGGGAGGAGCACTGCATACACAATGTCACAGGGGGAGAAGCACTACATACACGATGTCACAGGGGAGGAGCACTACATACATGATGTCACAGGGGAGGAGCACTACATACATGATGTCACAGGGGGAGGAGCACTGCATACATGATGTCACAGGGGGAGAAGCACTACATACATGATGTCACAGGGGAGGAGCACTACATACATGGTCACAGGGGGAGGAGCACTGCATACATGATGTCACAGGGGAGGAGCACTACATACATGATGTCACAGGGGAGGAGCACTACATACATGATGTCACAGGGGAGGAGCACTGCATACATGATGTCACAGGGGAGGAGCACTGCATACATGATGTCACAGGGGAGGAGCACTGCATACATGATGTCACAGGGGAGGAGCACTGCATACATGATGTCACAGGGGAGGAGCACTGCATACATGATGTCACAGGGGAGGAGCACTACATACATAATGTCACAGGGGAGGAGCACTGCACACGGGATGTCTCTGTGGGAGGAGCATTGCACACATGATGTCACAGGGGAGGCGCAATACACTTATGATGTCGCTGTGGGAGGAGCATTGCAAATATGATGTCACAAGGGTAAGGAGTACTGTACATATGATGTTGCTGGGGGACGAACACTGCATATATCCGCAGGGGCACTTTAATTATAATGTCACTTTGGTAGCACGGTACATGTGACATAGCAGGGGGTGGAGCGGTTTGGATATGATGTCACTGTAGGAGGAGCTCCGTACATATGACATCACAATGATATGAGATCACTGAGGGAGAAGCTGTATACACATGTCACAGTAGGAGAAGTGCTGCACATATGATGTCACTGAGGGAGGAGCTGTGTACACATGATGTCACAGTAGGAGAAGCTCTGCACATATGATGTCACTGAGGGAGGAGCTGTGTACACAGGATATTGCGGGGAGGAGCTGTGTACACATGATGTCACAGTAGGAGAAGTGCTGCACATATGATGTAGCTGAGGGAGGAGCTGTGTACACAGGATATTGCGGGGGGGGAGCAGTTTGCATATGATGTCACAGTAGGAGAAGTGCTGCACATATGATGTCACTGAGGGAGGAGCTGTGTACACATGATGTCACAGTAGGAGAAGCTCTGCACATATGATGTCACTGAGGGAGGAGCTGTGTACACATGATGTCACAGTAGGAGAAGCTCTGCACATATGATGTCACTAAGGGAGGAGCTGTGTACACATGATGTCACAGTAGGAGAAGCTCTGCACATATGATGTCACTGAGGGAGGAGCTGTGTACACATGATGTCACAGTAGGAGAAGCTCTGCACATATGATGTCACTGAGGGAGGAGCTGTGTACACAGGATATTGCGGGGAGGAGCAGTTTGCATATGATGTCACAGTAGGAGAAGTGCTGCACATATGATGTCACTGAGGGAGGAGCTGTGTACACATGATGTCACAGTAGGAGAAGCTCTGCACATATGATGTAGCTGAGGGAGGAGCTGTGTACACAGGATATTGCGGGGGGGGGGAGCAGTTTGCATATGATGTCACAGTAGGAGAAGTGCTGCACATATGATGTCACTGAGGGAGGAGCTGTGTACACATGATGTCACAGTAGGAGAAGTGCTGCACACATGATGTCACTGAGGGAGGAGCTGTGTACACAGGATATTGCGGGGAGGAGCTGTGTACACATGATGTCACAGTAGGAGAAGTGCTGCACATATGATGTCACTGAGGGAGGAGCTGTGTACACAGGATATTGCGGGGGGGGAGCAGTTTGCATATGATGTCACAGTAGGAGAAATGCTGCACATATGAGGTCACTGAGGTAGGAGCTGTGTACACGATGTCACAGTAGGAGAAGTGCTGCACATATGATGTCACTGAGGGAGGAGCTGTGTACACATGATGTCACAGTAGGAGAAGTGCTGCACATATGATGTAGCTGAGGGAGGAGCTGTGTACACATGATGTCACAGTAGGAGAAGCTCTGCACATATGATGTAGCTGAGGGAGGAGCTGTGTACACAGGATATTGCGGGGGGGGAGCAGTTTGCATATGATGTCACAGTAGAAGTGCTGCACATATGATGTAGCTAAGGGAGGAGCTGTGTACACATGATGTAACAGTAGGAGAAGTGCTGCACATATGATGTCACTGAGGGAGGAGCTGTGTACACAGGATATTGCGGGGAGGAGCTGTGTACACATGATGTCACAGTAGGAGAAGTGCTGCACATATGATGTCACTGAGGGAGGAGCTGTGTACACAGGATATTGCGGGGGGGGAACAGTTTGCATATGATGTCACAGTAGGAGAAGTGCTGCACATATGATGTCACAGTAGGAGAAGCTCTGCACATATGATGTCACAGTAGAGAAGCTCTGCACATATGATGTCACAGTAGGAGAAGCTCTGCACATATGATGTCACAGTAGGAGAAGCTCTGCACATATGATGTCACAGTAGGAGAAGCTCTGCACATATGATGTCACAGTAGGAGAAGCTCTGCACATATGATGTCACAGTAGGAGAAGCTCTGCACATATGATGTCACAGTAGGAGAAGTGCTGCACATATGATGTCACTGAGGGAGGAGCTGTGTACACAGGATATTGCGGGGAGGAGCTGTGTACACATGATGTCACAGTAGGAGAAGCTCTGCACATATGATGTAGCTGAGGGAGGAGCTGTGTACACATGATGTCACAGTAGGAGAAGCTCTGCACATATGATGTAGCTGAGGGAGGAGCTGTGTACACATGAAATTGCGGGGGGGGGGAGCAATTTGCATATGATGTCACAGTAGGAGAAGTGCTGCACATATGATGTCACAGAGGGAGGAGCTGTGTACACATGATGTCACAGTAGGAGAAGCTCTGCACATATGATGTAGCTGAGGGAGGAGCTGTGTACACATGAAATTGCGGGGGGGGGAGCAGTTTGCATAGGATGTCACAGTAGGAGAAGCTCTGCACATATGATGTCACTGAGGGAGGAGCTGTGTACACATGATGTCACAGTAGGAGAAGCTCTGCATATATGATGTCACTGAGGGAGGAGCTGTGTACACATGATGTCACAGTAGGAGAAGTGCTGCACATATGATGTCACTGAGGGAGGAGCTGTGTACACAAGATATTGCAGGGGGAGGAGCAGTTTGCATATGATGTTACAGTAGGAGAAATGCTGCATATATGATGTCACTGAGGGAGGAGCTGTGTACACATGATGTCACAGTAGGAGAAGCTCTGCACATATGATGTCACTGAGGGAGGAGCTGTGTACACATGATGTCACAGTAGGAGAAGCTCTGCACATATGATGTAGCTGAGGGAGGAGCTGTGTACACAAGATATTGGCAGGGGGAGGAGCAGTTTGCATATGATGTTACAGTAGGAGAAGTGCTGCACATATGATGTCACTGAGGGAGGAGCTGTGTACACATGATGTCACAGTAGGAGAAGCTCTGCACATATGATGTAGCTGAGGGAGGAGCTGTGTACACATGAAATTGCGGGGGGGGAGCAGTTTGCATATGATGTCACAGTAGGAGAAGCTCTGCACATATGATGTCACTGAGGGAGGAGCTGTGTACACATGATGTCACAGTAGGAGACGCTCTGCACATATGATGTTGCTGAGGGAGGAGCTGTGTACACAAGATATTGCAGGGGGAGGAGCAGTTTGCATATGATGTCACTGAGGGAGGAGCTGTGTACACATTATGTCACAGTAGGAGAAGCTCTGCACATATGATGTAGCTAAGGGAGGAGCTGTGTACACAGGATATTGCGGGGGGAGCAGTTTTGCATATGATGTCACAGTAGGAGAAGCTCTGCACATATGATGTAGCTGAGGGAGGAGCTGTGTACACAGGATATTGCGGGGGGGAGCAGTTTGCATATGATGTCACAGTAGGAGAAAGCTCTGCACATATGATGTAGCTAAGGGAGGAGCTGTGTACACAGGATATTGCAGGGGGAGCAGTTTGCATATGATGTCACAGTAGAAGCTCTGCACATATGATGTCGCTGAGGGAGGAGCTGTGTACACATGAAATTGCAGGGGGAGGAGCAGTTTGCATGTCGGCAGGGGGAGGAGCACATGATGTGGCAGGCGTGGATGTGGCCAGGGTTAGGATGGCAGATGATGACATCATCGGTGGGCTTACTTGCTGGTACAGCTGTGGTCTAAGCGCGGAGTTCTCAATCATAGTGTGAACCATGCTGATAAGAGGCTCATTGTCTTTCATCTACGTCAAACATGAGGAGCACAAGGTTAAGTAGGCGGCTGCAGCTGAAAGACCAGACAGTAATCACAGCTACATATCCCACCCCCCTGGATGAGCCTGTAGACACTGCTGGCGACACTCTACACTGACCCCAGAGGGTCCTGCCCTTCAGTAACCATAGACTGGGACTATACCAGTAATAAAATATAATGTATCACAGCAGCCCAAGTCTCTTCTGACAGTCACCACCAACGTAAGGATGGGTCGGGAGAGCAGAGACCAGAAGACGACTGGGAAAGCGGCATTAAGGATGGGTCGGGAGAGCAGAGGCCAGAAGACGACTGGGAAAGCGGCATTAAGGATGGGTCGGGAGAGCAGAGGCCAGAAGACGACTGGGAAAGCGGCATTAAGGATGGGTCGGGAGAGCAGAGGCCAGAAGACGACTGGGAAAGAGGCATTAAGGATGGGTCGGGAGAGCAGAGGCCAGAAGACGACTGGGAAAGCGGCATTAAGGATGGGTCGGGAGAGCAGAGGCCAGAAGACGACTGGGAAAGCGGCATTAAGGATGGGTCGGGAGAGCAGAGGCCAGAAGACGACTGGAAAGAGGCATTAAGGATGGGTCGGGAGAGCAGAGGCCAGAAGACGACTGGGAAAGAGGCATTAAGGATGGGTCGGGAGAGCAGAGGCCAGAAGACGACTGGGAAAGCGGCATTAAGGATGGGTCGGGAGAGCAGAGGCCAGAAGACGACTGGGAAAGCGGCATTAAGGATGGGTCGGGAGAGCAGAGGCCAGAAGACGACTGGGAAAGAGGCATTAAGGATGGGTCGGGAGAGCAGAGGCCAGAAGACGACTGGGAAAGAGGCATTAAGGATGGGTCGGGAGAGCAGAGGCCAGAAGACGACTGGGAAAGCGGCATTAAGGATGGGTCGGGAGAGCAGAGACCAGCGGCTGGGAGAGCAGAGGCCAGAAGACGACTGGGAAAGTGGCATTAAGGATGGGTCGGGAGAGCAGAGGCCAGGGGGCCGGGAGAGCAGAGGCCAGGGGGCCGGGAGAGCAGAGGCCAGGGGGCCGGGAGAGCAGAGGCCAGGGGGCCGGGAGAGCAGAGGCCAGGGGGCCGGGAGAGCAGAGGCCAGGGGGGCCGGGAGAGCAGAGGCCAGGGGGCCGGGAGAGCAGAGGCCAGGGGGCCGGGAGAGCAGAGGCCAGGGGGCCGGGAGAGCAGAGGCCAGGGGGCCGGGAGAGCAGAGGCCAGGGGGGCCGGGAGAGCAGAGGCCAGGGGGCCGGGAGAGCGACATTAAGGAGGGGTCAGAAAAGCGACATTAAGGAGGGGGTCAGAAGAGCGACATTAAGGAGGGGGTCAGAAGAGCGACATTAAGGAGGGTCAGAAGAGCAGAGAGGATGGCTGGGAGGGGCCGGGAGAGCAGAGGTCAAGAGACAACGGGGAGAGCGAAATCCAGAGGGAGCCAAGATAAGAACAGAGAAAGTAAGAGCAACAACCGGAAGACATGGAGGGCGCCTGTGGAGAAATAACGGGGGGGGGGGGGGGGGGGTGCGGCGGAGGAGACAACCGGGGGGGCGGATGAGACAACCTGTAGAGACAACCAGGGGGGGGGGGGATTGCTGTAGCCGCCCCCCCACCACCACCACCACCGGTTGACTCCTCTGCGCCCCCCCCCCCTCGTTGTCTGCTGAGGAGGGGGGGCGGCTGAGGAGACAACTGGGGGGGGGGGCGGCTGAAGAGACAACTGGGGGGGGGGGGGGCGGCTGAGGAGACAACCGGGGGGTCCGAGGAGACAACCCCAGGGGTTGTGTTGGGGGGGGGGGGGGGGGGGGCGCTTAGCAGACAATGGGGGGGGGCTTTAAAGACAACTGTGGGGGGGGGGGTCTGAGGAGACAACTGTGGGGGGGGGGGCTGAGGAGACAACTGTGGGGGGGGGGCTGAGGAGACAACTGTGGGGGGGGGGGCTGAGGAGACAACTGTGGGGGGGGGGGCTGAGGAGACAACTGTGGGGGGGGGGGGCTGAGGAGACAACTGTGGGGGGGGGCTGAGGAGACAACTGTGGGGGGGGGGGCTGAGTAGACAACTGTGGGGGGGGGGGGCTGAGGAGACAACTGTGGGGGGGGCTGAGGAGACAACTGTGGGGGGGGGCTGAGGAGACAACTGTGGGGGGGGGGGGCTGAGGAGACAACTGTGGGGGGGGGGCTGAGGAGACAACTGTGGGGGGGGGGCTGAGGAGACAACTGTGGGGGGGGGCTGAGGAGACAACTGTGGGGGGGGGGGCTGAGGAGACAACTGTGGGGGGGGGGCTGAGGAGTCAACTGTGGGGGGGGGGGGGGGGCTGAGGAGACAACTGTGGGTGGGGGGGGGGGGCTGAGGAGACAACTGTGGGGGGGGGGGGGGGCTGAGGAGACAACTGTGGGGGGGGGCTGAGGAGACAACTGTGGGGGGGGGGGCTGAGGAGACAACTGGGGGGGGGGGGCTGAGGAGACAACTGTGGGGGGGGGGCTGAGGAGACAACTGTGGGGGGGGGGCTGAGGAGACAACTGTGGGGGGGGGGCTGAGGAGACAACTGTGGGGGGGGGCTGAGGAGACAACTGTGGGGGGGGCTGAGGAGACAACTGTGGGGGGGGCTGAGGAGACAACTGGGGGGGGGGGCTGAGGAGACAACTGGGGGGGGGGGGGGCTGAGGAGACAACTGGGGGCTGAGGAGACAACTGGGGGGGGGCTGAGGAGACAACTGGGGGGGGCTGAGGAGACAACTGGGGGGGGGCTGAGGAGACAACTGGGGGGGGGGCGGCTGAGGTGAAGACCAAGAAAAGAGAGGTAAGAACTTGGATTATTAAAACTTGCCGAGTGACCACCAGGATAGCAGACGACTGGCAGCGCTGAGGGGACAACTGGGATATCTTGCATCCAAGTCTACTGATGTGATAACTGGAAAATACGAGGGAACAACCTGGAGAGCAGAGTTTAGACTGGGAATGCCGAGGTGACAATCTGGAGATCAGCGGTTGAATCAGGAGAGCCGAGGTGACGAGCCAACGCAACTGGTAAATATTAGGGGACAATGAGGACATTGGAAAATCTGTCTTGAGGTGAAGACTAAGACAGGTGAGGGCTGACGACCTGAAGATCAGAGGGGGGAACTGGGAGATCTGAAGGACGGTTGGAGATCTCGGGTGATGACTGGGAAATTTTAGGTGGTGGCTGAGAGATCAGGGATGAAAACTGGAACTTCTGAGGTGACAACTGGGACGAGATGATATGAGGTGAGCTGACAGCCAGGAGATCTCAGAAGATACCCAAGAGAGTCAGGAAAAGATGCAGCTCAATAAGGTCCCCTTTTACAGTCATTAACCCCTTGTAAATGTACGTCCTGGTTTGGAGGGACTTCCCGCACCAGGACGTACATTTACGTCCTGTTGTATGACCGCGAGCATCGGAAGGGTGCTCGCGTCATACACGGCAGGTTCCGGATGCTAGCAGCAGCCGGGGACCCGCCCGTAATGCCTGATCGCGCGGATGTCTGCTATTAACCCCTCCGATGCCGTGATCAATACACATTATGGCATCTGCAGGACTTTGATTGGATGAGCGGATCGCCCGCAGTATTGCCTCAGGGATCCGATCATCCAGCATGACAGCCTGAGGTCCCCTCACCTAGCTCCGGCCGTCTCCCAGGGTCTTCTGCTCTGGTCTGCGATCGAGCAGACAATACAAGAAGATGACCGATAATACTGAGCAGTGCTGTGTCCTATACATAGCACTGCACAGTATTAGCAATAAAACGATTGCTATAGATAATTCCCTATGGGGACAGAAAAAGTGTAAAAAAAAGGTGAAAAATTAAAAAAAAAAAAAAGTAAAAAAAAAGTGAAAAATCCCCTCCCCCAATAAAAAAGAAAATTGTCCGTTTTTCCCATTTTACCCCCAAAAAGCGTAATTTTTTTTTAAACAAACATATTTGGTATCGCCGCGTGTGTAAATGTCCAAACTATCAAAATATAATGTTAATGATCCCGTACGGTGAATAGCGTAAACGTAAAAAATGCTGCTTTTGTCATTTTATTCAAAACATTTTTTATTAAAAATGATCTAAAAGTTTTATATATGCAAATGTGATATTCAAAAAATAAGTACAAATGACGGCGCAAAAAAATTTGCCCTCATACCGCCCTATATACGGAAAAATGAAAAAGTTATAAGTGGTCAAAATAGGGCGATTTTACATTACTGATTTTGTACAAAAAAGTTTTAGATTTTTTTTAAGCGGTACAAAATATAAAAGTATCTAGCCATGGATATCATTTTAATCGTATTGACCCACAGAATAAAGAACACGTCATTTTTACCGTAAAGTGTATAGTGTGAAAACGAAACCCTCCAAAATGTGCAAAATTTATGTTTCATTGAAATTTCCTCCATAAAAAAAAGTTTTTTTGGGTTCGCTATACATTTTTTGGTAAAATGAGAGGTGTCATTACAAAGTACAATTGGTCACACAAAAAACAAGCCCTTACATGGGTCTGTAGATGGAAATATAAAGGAGTTATGGATTTTAGAAAGGCGAGGAGGAAAAAATGAAACCACAAAAATAAAATTGGCGTGGCCCTTGAGGTGAAAATGGGCTTGGTCATGAAGGGGTTAATCATGTGTCCCCCTGACTGACTTAAAGGAGTACTCCGGCGCGCACTTTTTTCCTTTTATCCCGTCCGGGCTGCAAAATAAAGAAAACACACTTTCTCTTACCTGCCTACGCGCCCCCGGAGCTCCGGTACACTCCGGTACAGGTGTTGGGTCCCCGGGCTGTATTCTTCTTACTTCCTGTTAGCCCGGCACGTCACACGGAGCTTCAGCCTATCACCGGCCGCAGCAAATTCCCGCCTCGGCCAGTGATAGGCTGAAGCTCCGTGTGACGTGCCGGGCTAACAAGAAGTAAGAAGAATACAGCCCGGGGACCCAACACCTGTACCGGAGCTCCGGGGGCGCGTTGGCAGGTAAGAGAAAGTTTCTTTTATTTTGCAGCCTGGATAGGATAAAATGAGAAAAGTGCGCGCCGGAGTACTCCTTTAACCATGAGAGGAGCAGACGCTGCTGTGGTTACAGGTCAATTGTAATTAAAGCAAAGAACAGGTAATGCAAAGATTACATGATTAATCTACAGAGCAGGATAAGGAAAATCATAATTCTGCTCAGCTGTAGAAACCATCTGACTACAGGTAACAGCTGTATCTAAATTCCTGCAAATACAAAGAAAAACCATCCAAATCCCACCTGGTGGTCCACATAGACGACCGTCCTCTGAAGATGATGGGTCAGAATCTCATTCTAGCAGCAGTGGAAGCAGTAAAGAGAAGACAGAGGCGGCGTGAGAAATCAAGCACTCGCATTACACATCAGAAGAAGAGAACCATCACCCTGTCCCAAGCTGTAACTATATATATATATATATATATATATATATATATATATATATATATATATATATATATACACACACACACACACACATATATATATATATATATATAATACACACACACAGTCATGGCTGTAAATGTTGCCCCCCCTGAATGTTTCTATATAATGAAGTATTCCTCAAAGGAAAGGATTGCAGTAAACAGGTTTATTCCCTTTGTGTATATATATATATATATATATATATATATATATATATATATGTAGATCTCCTCTCCTCTGTATATATATATATATAGATCTCCTCTCCTCTGCTTATATATATATATAGATCTCCTCTCCTCTGTATATATATATATATATATATATATATAGATCTCCTCTCCTCTGTATATATATATATATATATAGATCTCCTCTCCTCTGTGTATATATATATATATATATATATATATATATATATATATAGATCTCCTCTCCTCTGTATATATATATAGATCTCCTCTCCTCTGT
>NW_026610405.1:54975-142541 GCF_029499605.1 Hyla sarda
ACAGGAGGTGACATCACTGCTCTCCAGATATCATATATATATATTATACAGGAGGTGACATCACTGCTCTACAGATATCATATATATATATATTATACAGGAGGTGACATCACTGCTCTCCAGATATATATATATATATATATATATACAGGAGGTGACATCACTGCTCTCCAGATATCATATATATATTATACAGGAGGTGACATCACTGCTCTCCAGATATCATATATATATATATTATACAGGAGGTGACATCACTGCTCTCCAGATATCACATATATATATTATACAGGAGGTGACATCACTGCTCTCCAGATATCATATATATATATTATACAGGAGGTGACATCACTGCTCTCTAGATATCATATATATATATATTATACAGGAGGTGACATCACTGCTCTCCAGATATCATATATATATATTATACAGGAGGTGACATCACTGCTCTCCAGATATCATATATATATTATACAGGAGGTGACATCACTGCTCTCCAGATATCATATATATATATATATATATATTATACAGGAGGTGACATCACTGCTCTCCAGATATCATATATATATATTATACAGGAGGTGACATCACTGCTCTCCAGATATCATATATATATTATACAGGAGGTGACATCACTGCTCTCCAGATATCATATATATATATTATACAGGAGGTGACATCACTGCTCTCCAGATATAATTTATATATATATTATACAGGAGGGGACATCACTGCTCTCCAGATATCATATATATATATATTATACAGGAGGTGACATCACTGCTCTCCAGATATCATATATATAATACAGGAGGTGACATCACTGCTCTCCAGATATCATATATATATATATTATACAGGAGGTGACATCACTGCTCTCCAGATATCATATATATATTATACAGGAGGTGACATCACTGCTCTCCAGATATCATATATATATTATACAGGAGGTGACATCACTGCTCCCCAGATATCATATATATATATTATACAGGAGGTGACATCACTGCTCTCCAGATATCATATATATATATTATACAGGAGGTGACATCACTGCTCTCCAGATATCATATATATATTATACAGGAGGTGACATCACTGCTCCCCAGATATCATATATATATATATATATATTATACAGGAGATGACATCACTGCTCTCCAGATATCATATATATATTATACAGGAGGTGACATCACTGCTCTCCAGATATCATATATATATATTATACAGGAGGTGACATCACTGCTCTCCAGATATCACATATATATATTATACAGGAGGTGACATCACTGCTCTCCAGATATCACATATATATATTATACAGGAGGTGACATCACTGCTCTCCAGATATCATATATATATATTATACAGGAGGTGACATCACTGCTCTCCAGATATCATATATATATATTATACAGGAGGTGACATCACTGCTCTCCAGATATCATATATATATATTATACAGGAGGTGACATCACTGCTCTCCAGATATCATATATATATTATACAGGAGGTGACATCACTGCTCTCCAGATATCATATATATATATATTATACAGGAGGTGACATCACTGCTCTCCAGATATCATATATATATATATTATACAGGAGGTGACATCACTGCTCTCCAGATATCATATATATATATTATACAGGAGGTGACATCACTGCTCTCCAGATATCATATATATATTATACAGGAGGTGACATCACTGCTCTCCAGATATCATATATATATTATACAGGAGGTGACATCACTGCTCTCCAGATATCATATATATATATATATTATACAGGAGGTGACATCACTGCTCTCCAGATATCATATATATATATTATACAGGAGGTGACATCACTGCTCTCCAGATATCATATATATATATATTATACAGGAGGTGACATCACTGCTCTCCAGATATCATATATGTTATATCGGAGGTTTCTTACCTTACTGGACTGCGGCTTTGGCCGTCGCTCTATGGTCAGGTCGCCCCTCTGCACCGGAGAGGACACCTCGGAGCGGTAGGCCCGGTGGGGGGAGTATGTGTGATAACCAGATATGGAGCCATGAGAAGGTGACATGGGGATGGAGTGCAGAGTCTGGTCAGAGATATGAACCATGGTCTTGGGGCTGGTCAGAGACGAGTGCCTCCGCAGTGTGCTCTGCTTGTTGTAGAATTGTCTCTGCTGCCATTCATAGAGCTGCCACATGGTGTCGTCCCGCACGGACCGCCTCTTCTCCTCCCCCGTAGCGGATACAGGTACCATGGCCCGATCATACAACATGCCTGTAGTGCTGCACACACTGTCTGGGCGCGTCTTGAGATTCCGTGGCAGTGTCCTGTATCCTTCAGGGTAATGTGGCACCATTTGCGCCCGGTAGCTGGGCATATTCCGTGGTAACGTCTGATAGGACAGGACTCTGTGAAGAAGGAAATCCATGAGAACCAAGGAGTCAGCAGTGCCGGTACAAGATGGGCCCCTAACTTACCAGACAGAAGGATCCATAACTCAGACCGAAAAGGCCCCTCACTCACCTGCTAGACAAGAGGGGCCCCTTATTCACCCTGCCAAACCAGAGGGACACCTAACTCACCCCGCAAGATATAAAAGTCAGCTATAACTCCCCCACCAGATCTAAGGGGAGCCCGAACTCCCCAACCAGATCTAAGGGGAGCCCGTACTCCCCCACCAGATCTAAGGGGAGCCCGAACTCCCCCACCAGATCTAAGGGGAGCCCGAACTCCGCCACCAGATCTAAGGGGAGCCCGAACTCCCCCTGCCAGACCAGAAGGGCCCGTAACTCACCCACCAGATCTAAGGGGAGCCCTAACTCCCCCACCAGATCTAAGGGGAGCCCTAACTCCCCCTGCCAGACCAGAAGGGCCCGTAACTCACCCACCAGATCTAAGGGGAGCCCGTACTCCCCCACCAGATCTAAGGGGAGCCCGAACTCCCCCACCAGATCTAAGGGGAGCCCGAACTCCCCCACCAGATCTAAGGGGAGCCCGAACTCACCCACCAGATATAAGGGGAGCCCTAACTCCCACTGCCAGACCAGAAGGGTCCGTAACTCACCCGCCGGTCTCTTCCTCCGGGCTCTTCTCTCTCTGGGTGCGGATCCACTGCTCCAGTTGCAGCATGGAGTTGGTTCTCTGTATGACCCGGTCGGCCTCACACTGCGCTGACACAAAGTTACGATGGATAGTCCTGGAGTCGGTCTCTGAGGGGTGAACCTGCCCATCGTGGACTCTGCTGTCAGGACCGTTCACGTTGACTGCTCTGTACTTTGCCGTGCTCGCGGCCAGAATGTCATAGTCAGATATGCAGGACTGATGCTTGACACTGCTGATCTTGGTCAGGGGGCGCTCCTGGCCATCCTTCTGGAAGCCATACCTCTCCGCTTCTCGCACTGATTTCTCCTCCCCCCGGCCGAGTGTCATTTCCTTGTTCTTCAGGTTGTTGTTGGTCTCTGGACGGATCAGTAAACGATGGTTCACCATGTGATTTATCTCTTGTGGGGTGGGATGATCCAGTTTGGTGATGCCTGTTCTGGAGAGAGAAGTGTTAATAGGACGATATCCAAACACGAGAAAAACCACAGAGAACCCCTGTCCAGGTGCTCACTGCAGCCTCAGCACACCCCAAGCCACAGAGAACCCCCTCCTGATGCTCACTGCAGCCTCAGCACATCCCAAAAAACAGAACCCTATTCAGGTGCTCACTGCAGCCTCCACACATCCCAAGCCACAGAGAACCCCCTCCAGATGCTCACTGCAGCCTCAGCACATCCCAAGCCACAGAAAACCCCCTCCAGATGCTCACTGCAGCCTCAGCACATCCCAAAAAACAGAGAACCCCATCCAGGTGCTCACTGCAGCCTTAGCACATCTCAAAGAGCAGAGAACCCCGTCCACACGCTCACTGCAGCCTCAGCACATCTCTAAGCACAAAGTACCCCGACCAGATGCTCAATGCAGCCTCAGCACATCCCAAACCACAGAGAACCCCGCCCAGGCACTCACTGCAGCCTCAGCACATCCCAAACAACAGAGGACCTGTCCAGATGCTCACTGAAGCCTCAGCACATGCCAAACCACAGAGAACCCCATTCAGGTGCTCGCTACAGCACATTCTAAACCACAGAGAACCTCGTACAGGCGCTCACGGAAGCCTCAGCACATCCCAAACCACAAAGAACCCTGTCCAGATGCTGACTGCAGCCTCAGCACATCCCAAACCACAGAGAACCCTGTCCAGACACTGACTGAAGCCTCAGCACATCCCAAACCACAGAAGACCTGTTCAGGTGCTCAATGCAACCTCAGCACATGCCAAACCACAGAGAACCCCGTTCAGGTGCTCGCTACAGCACATTCCAAACCACAGAGAACCCCATCCAGGCGCTCTTTGCTGCCTCAGCACATCCCGAAACAAAGCCCCTGACTGAGGAAATACCTGTGGTCACATCCCACAGTAATCTTTGAACTTCCTGATCATCCCAGCACTGACAGCTGTAATCATCCTGCGGCAGAGCCCAAAATTTCCTCCATGTACCAGACATCTCCCTGTAGAAACTGGTGATAATACTACATATCCTCCCATACAGCACAGAGCACCAGGTGATAATACTACAGATCGTCCTATACAGCACAGAGCACCTGGTGATAATACTACACATCCTCCCATACAGCACAGAGTACCTGGTGATAATACTACAGACCGTCCTATACAGCACAGAGCACCAGGTGATAATGTTACAGATCCTCCCATACAGCACAGTACCTGGTGATAATACTACAGATCCTCTCATACAGCACAGTACCTGGCGATAATACTACAGATCCTCTCATACAGCAAAGAGCACCTGGCGCTAATACTACAGATCGTCCTATACAGCACAGAGTATCTGGTGCTAATACTACAGATCCTCCCATACAGCACAGAGCACCTGGTGCTAATACTACAGATCCTCCCATACAGCACAGAGTACCTGGTGATAATACTACAGATCCTCTCATACAGCAAAGAGCACCTGGCGCTAATACTACAGATCGTCCTATACAGCACAGAGTATCTGGTGCTAATACTACAGATCCTCCCATACAGCACAGAGCACCTGGTGCTAATACTACAGATCCTCCCATACAGCACAGAGCACCTGGTGCTAATACTACAGATCGTCCCATACAACACAGAGCACCTGGTGCTAATACTACAGATCGTCCCATACAGCACAGAGCACCTGGTGCTAATACTACAGATCGTCCTTTACAACACAGAGCACCTGGTGCTAATACTACAGATCGTCCTATACAACACAGAGCACCTGGTGCTAATACTACAGATCGTCCTTTACAACACAGAGCACCTGGTGCTAATACTACAGATCGTCCTATACAACACAGAGCACCTGGTGCTAATACTACAGATGCTCCCATACAGCACAGTACCTGGTGATAATACTACAGATCCTCTCATACAGCAAAGAGCACCTGGCGCTAATACTACAGATCGTCCTATACAGCACAGAGTATCTGGTGCTAATACTACAGATCCTCCCATACAGCACAGAGCACCTGGTGCTAATACTACAGATCCTCCCATACAGCACAGAGCACCTGGTGCTAATACTGCAGATCGCCCCATACAACACAGAGCACCTGGTGCTAATACTACAGATCCTCCCATACAGCACAGAGCACCTGGTGCTAATACTACAGATCCTCCCATACAGCACAGAGCACCTGGTGCTAATACTACAGATCGTCCTATACAGCACAGAGCACCTGGTGCTAATACTACAGATCGTCCTATACAGCACAGAGCACCTGGTGCTAATACTACAGATCCTCCCATACAGCACAGAGCACCTGGTGCTAATACTACAGATCCTCCCATACAGCACAGAGCACCTGGTGCTAATACTACAGATCCTCCCATACAGCACAGAGCACCTGGTGCTAATACTACAGATCGTCCCATAAAACACAGAGTATCTGGTGCTAATACTACAGATCGTCCCATACAACACAGAGCACCTGGTGCTAATACTACAGATCGTCCCATACAGCACAGAGCACCTGGTGCTAATACTACAGATCGTCCCATACAACACAGAGCACCTGGTGCTAATACTGCAGATCGTCCCATACAACACAGAGCACCTGGAGCTAATACTACAGATCCTCCCATACAGCACAGAGCACCTGGTGCTAATATTACAGTTCGTCCCATACAACACAGAGCACCTGGAGCTAATACTACAGATCCTCCCATACAGCACAAAGCACCTGGTGCTAATACTACAGATCGTCCTTTACAACACAGAGCACCTGGTGCTAATACTACAGATCGTCCTATACAACACAGAGCACCTGGTGCTAATACTACAGATGCTCCCATACAGCACAGAGCACCTGGTGCTAATACTACAGACCGTCCTATACAGCACAGAGTACCTGGTGATAATACTACAGACCGTCCTATACAGCACAGAGTACCTGGTGATAATACTACAGACCGTCCTATACAGCACAGAGCACCTGGTGCTAATACTACACATCCGCCCATACAGCACAGAGCACCTGGTGCTAATACTACAGATCCTCCCATACAGCACAGAGCACCTGGTGCTAATACTACAGATCCACAGAGTACCTGGTGATAATACTACAGACCGTCCTATACAGCACAGAGCACCTGGTGCTAATACTACACATCCTCCCATACAGCACAGAGCACCTGGTGCTAATACTACAGATCCTCCCATACAGCACAGAGCACCTGGTGCTAATACTACAGATCGTCCTATACAGCACAGAGTACCTGGTGATAATACTACAGACCGTCCTATACAACACAGAGCACCTGGTGCTAATACTACACATCCTCCCATACAGCACAGAGCACCTGGTGCTAAGACAAACCTAAGTACAAAACCATCACTAATTGTCTACACCCCATGCTGCAGGGAGTCCCCAAACACTAATAGATGGAGTATTCAGCAGAGGACACTTACCTTCTCACAGGCTCAGAGTGCACAAGTGACGCTCCAGTCATCGCCCTCATCCATAACTCCATCTCCTTATTGGTGTCACAGCAGAAGTAATAGGTCCGCATGTTTGGGTGTGCCGCCTGATGGGGACAGGGGGAAGAGTTACATGTCTGGAAGAGAAGGAGAGAGAACTCAATAATCAGGAGGCCTGTATACATGATATAACATATAATAACAGGAGGTCTGTATACATGATATAACATATAATAATCAGGAGGCCTGTATACATGATATAACATATAATAACAGGAGGTCTGTATACATGATATAACATATAATAATCAGGAGGTCTGTATACATGATATAACATATAATAATCAGGAGGTCTGTATACATGATATAACATATAATAAGCAGGAGTCCTGTATACATGATATAACATATAATAATCAGGAGGCCTGTATACATGCTATAACATATAATAATCAGGAGGTCTGTATACATGATATAACATATAATAATCAGGAGGCCTGTATACATGATATAACATATAATAATCAGGAGGCCTGTATACATGATATAACATAATAATAAGGAGTTCTGTATACATGATATAACATATAATAATCAGGAGGCCTGTATACATGATATAACATAATAATCAGGAGGTCTGTATACATGATATAACATATAATAATCAGGAGGTCTGTATACATGATATAACATATAATAATCAGGAGGCCTGTATACATGATATAACATAATAACAGGAGGTCTGTATACATGATATAACATAATAATAAGGAGTTCTGTATACATGATATAACATATAATAATCAGGAGGCCTGTATACATGATATAACATAATAATCAGGAGGTCTGTATACATGATATAACATATAATAATCAGGAGGTCTGTATACATGATATAACATATAATAATCAGGAGGCCTGTATACATGATATAACATATAATAATCAGGAGGCCTGTATACATGCTATAACATATAATAACAGGAGGTCTGTATACATGATATAACATAATAATAAGGAGTTCTGTATACATGATATAACATATAATAATCAGGAGGCCTGTATACATGATATAACATAATAATCAGGAGGTCTGTATACATGATATAACATATAATAATCAGGAGGTCTGTATACATGATATAACATATAATAATCAGGAGGCCTGTATACATGATATAACATATAATAATCAGGAGTCCTGTATACATGATATAACATATAATAACAGGAGGCCTGTATACATGATATAACATATAATAATCAGGAGGCCTGTATACATGATATAACATATGATAACAGGAGGTCTGTATACATGATATAACATATAATAATCAGGAGGCCTGTATACATGATATAACATATAATAACAGGAGGTCTGTATACATGATATAACATATAATAAGCAGGAGTCCTGTATACATGATATAACATATAATAATCAGGAGTCCTGTATACATGATATAACATATAATAATCAGGAGGCCTGTATACATGATATAACATAATAAGCAGGAGTCCTGTATACATGATATAACATATAATAAGCAGGAGTCCTGTATACATGATATAACATAATAATCAGGAGGTCTGTATACACGATATAACATATAATAATCAGGAGGTCTGTATACATGATATAACATATAATAATCAGGAGGCCTGTATACATGATATAACATAATAATCAGGAGGTCTGTATACATGATATAACATATAATAAGCAGGAGTCCTGTATACATGATATAACATATAATAAGCAGGAGTCCTGTATACATGATATAACATATAATAATCAGGAGGTCTGTATACATGATATAACATATAATAATCAGGAGGTCTGTATACATGATATAACATATAATAATCAGGAGGTCTGTATACATGATATAACATATAATAATCAGGAGGTCTGTATACATGATATAACATATAATAAGCAGGAGTTCTGTATACATGATATAACATATAATAATCAGGAGGCCTGTATACATGATATAACATATAATAATCAGGAGGTCTGTATACATGATATAACCTATAATAATCAGGAGGTCTGTATACATGATATAACATAATAATCAGGAGGCCTGTATACACGATATAACATATAATAATCAGGAGGTCTGTATACATGATATAACATAATAATCAGGAGGCCTGTACACATGATATAACATATAATAATCAGGAGGCCTGTACACACGATATAACATATAATAATCAGGAGGCCTGTATACACGATATAACATATAATAATCAGGAGGTCTGTATACATGATATAACATAATAATCAGGAGGCCTGTACACATGATATAACATATAATAATCAGGAGGCCTGTACACACGATATAACATATAATAATCAGGAGGCCTGTATACACGATATAACATATAATAATCAGGAGGCCTGTACACATGATATAACATATAATAATCAGGAGGCCTGTATACACGATATAACATATAATAATCAGGAGGTCTGTATACATGATATAACATAATAATCAGGAGGCCTGTACACATGATATAACATATAATAATCAGGAGGCCTGTACACACGATATAACATATAATAATCAGGAGGTCTGTATACATGATATAACATAATAATCAGGAGGCCTGTACACATGATATAACATATAATAATCAGGAGGCCTGTACACACGATATAACATATAATAATCAGGAGGCCTGTACACACGATATAACATATAATAATCAGGAGGTCTGTATACATGATATAACATAATAATCAGGAGGCCTGTACACATGATATAACATATAATAATCAGGAGGCCTGTACACACGATATAACATATAATAAGCAGGAGTCCTGTATACATGATATAACATAATAAGCAGGAGTCCTGTATACACGATATAATATAATAATCAGGAGGCCTGTATACATGATATAACATATAATAAGCAGGAGTCCTGTATACATGATATAACATATAATAAGCAGGAGTCCTGTATACATGATATAACATAATAAGCAGGAGGTCTGTATACACGATATAACATAATAAGCAGGAGGCCTGTATACACGATATAACATATAATAAGCAGGAGGTCTGTGTACATGATATAACATAATAAGCAGGAGGTCTGTATACATGATATAACATATAATAAGCAGGAGTCCTGTATACATGATATAACATAATAATCAGGAGGCCTGTATACATGATATAACATATAATAAGCAGGAGTCCTGTATACATGATATAACATATAATAAGCAGGAGTCCTGTATACATGATATAACATATAATAATCAGGAGGTCTGTATACATGATATAACATATAATAAGCAGGAGGTCTGTACACATGATATAACATATAATAATCAGGAGGTCTGTATACATGATATAACATATAATAAGCAGGAGTCCTGTATACACGATATAACATATAATAAGCAGGAGTCCTGTATACATGATATAACATATAATAATCAGGAGGTCTGTATACATGATATAACATATAATAAGCAGGAGGTCTGTATACATGATATAACATATAATAATCAGGAGGTCTGTACACATGATATAACATAATAATCAGGAGTCCTGTACACATGATATAACATATAATAAGCAGGAGGTCTGTATACATGATATAACATATAATAATAAGGAGGTCTGTACACATGATATAACATAATAATCAGGAGTCCTGTACACATGATATAACATATAATAATCAGGAGTCCTGTATACATGATATAACATATAATAATCAGGAGGTCTGTATACATGATATAACATATAATAATAAGGAGGTCTGTATACATGATATAACATATAATAATAAGGAGGTCTGTATACATGATATAACATATAATAATCAGGAGGTCTGTACACATGATATAACATATAATAATCAGGAGGTCTGTACACATGATATAACATAATAATCAGGAGTCCTGTATACATGATATAACATATAATAAGCAGGAGGTCTGTACACATGATATAACATATAATAAGCAGGAGGTCTGTACACATGATATAACATATAATAATCAGGAGGTCTGTATACATGATATAACATATAATAATCAGGAGGTCTGTATACATGATATAACATATAATAATCAGGAGTCCTGTATACATGATATAACATATAATAATCAGGAGTCCTGTATACATGATATAACATATAATAATCAGGAGTCCTGTATACATGATATAACATATAATAATCAGGAGTCCTGTATACATGATATAACATATAATAAGCAGGAGTCCTGTATACAGGATATAACATATAATAATCAGGAGGCCTGTACACATGATATAACATATAATAATCAGGAGGTCTGTATACATGATATAACATATAATAATCAGGAGGCCTGTATACATGATATAACATATAATAAGCAGGAGTCCTGTATACATGATAGAACATATAATAATCAGGAGTCCTGTATACATGATATAACATATAATAATCAGGAGGTCTGTATACATGATATAACATATAATAATCAGGAGGCCTGTATACATGATATAACATATAATAATCAGGAGGTCTGTATACATGATATAACATATAATAATCAGGAGTCCTGTATACATGATATAACATATAATAATCAGGAGGCCTGTATACATGATATAACATATAATAAGCAGGAGTCCTGTATACATGATATAACATATAATAAGCAGGAGTCCTGTATACATGATATAACATAATAACAGGAGTCCTGTATACATGATATAACATATAATAATAAGGAGGTCTGTATACATGATATAACATATAATAATCAGGAGGTCTGTATACATGATATAACATATAATAATCAGGAGGTCTGTATACATGATATAACATATAATAATAAGGAGTTCTGTACACATGATATAACATATAATAATCAGGAGGTCTGTATACATGATATAACATAATAATCAGGAGGTCTGTATACATGATATAACATATAATAATCAGGAGTCCTGTATACCTGATATAACATATAATAATCAGGAGTCCTGTATACACGATATAACATATAATAATCAGGAGGCCTGTACACATGATATAACATATAATAATCAGGAGGTCTGTATACATGATATAACATATAATAATCAGGAGTCCTGTATACATGATATAACATATAATAAGCAGGAGTCCTGTATACATGATATAACATAATAAGCAGGAGTTCTGTATACATGATATAACATATAATAATCAGGAGTCCTGTATACATGATATAACATATAATAATCAGGAGTCCTGTATACATGATATAACATAATAAGCAGGAGTCCTGTATACACGATATAACATAATAAGCAGGAGTCCTGTATACACGATATAACATAATAAGCAGGAGTCCTGTATACAGGATATAACATATAATAATCAGGAGGCCTGTATACATGATATAACATATAATAATCAGGAGGTCTGTACACATGATATAACATAATAATCAGGAGTCCTGTATACATGATATAACATATAATAAGCAGGAGGTCTGTACACATGATATAACATATAATAAGCAGGAGGTCTGTACACATGATATAACATATAATAATAAGGAGGTCTGTATACATGATATAACATATAATAATCAGGAGGTCTGTACACATGATATAACATATAATAATCAGGAGGTCTGTATACATGATATAACATATAATAATCAGGAGTCCTGTATACATGATATAACATATAATAATCAGGAGTCCTGTATACATGATATAACATATAATAAGCAGGAGTCCTGTATACAGGATATAACATATAATAATCAGGAGGCCTGTACACATGATATAACATATAATAATCAGGAGGTCTGTATACATGATATAACATATAATAATCAGGAGGCCTGTATACATGATATAACATATAATAAGCAGGACTCCTGTATACATGATAGAACATATAATAATCAGGAGTCCTGTATACATGATATAACATATAATAATCAGGAGGTCTGTATACATGATATAACATATAATAATCAGGAGTCCTGTATACATGATATAACATATAATAAGCAGGAGTCCTGTATACATGATATAACATATAATAATCAGGAGTCCTGTATACATGATATAACATATAATAATCAGGAGGTCTGTATACATGATATAACATATAATAATCAGGAGTCCTGTATACCTGATATAACATATAATAATCAGGAGTCCTGTATACATGATATAACATATAATAAGCAGGAGTCCTGTATACATGATATAACATATAATAATCAGGAGTCCTGTATACATGATATAACATATAATAATCAGGAGGTCTGTATACATGATATAACATATAATAATCAGGAGTCCTGTATACCTGATATAACATATAATAATCAGGAGTCCTGTATACATGATATAACATATAATAAGCAGGAGTCCTGTATACATGATATAACATATAATAATCAGGAGTCCTGTATACATGATATAACATATAATAATCAGGAGTCCTGTATACATGATATAACATAATAATCAGGAGTCCTGTATACATGATATAACATATAATAATCAGGAGTCCTGTATACACGATATAACATATGATAAGCAGGAGTCCTGTATACAGGATATAACATAATAAGCAGGAGTCCTGTATACACGATATAACATAATAAGCAGGAGTCCTGTATACACGATATAACATAATAAGCAGGAGTCCTGTATACAGGATATAACATATAATAATCAGGAGGCCTGTATACATGATATAACATATAATAATCAGGAGGTCTGTATACATGATATAACATAATAATCAGGAGGTCTGTATACATGATATAACATATAATAATCAGGAGTCCTGTATACATGATATAACATATAATAATCAGGAGTCCTGTATACATGATATAACATATAATAATCAGGAGTCCTGTATACATGATATAACATATAATAAGCAGGAGTCCTGTATACATGATAGAACATATAATAATCAGGAGGCCTGTATACATGATATAACATATAATAATCAGGAGGTCTGTATACATGATATAACATATAATAATCAGGAGGTCTGTATACATGATATAACATATAATAATCAGGAGGTCTGTATACATGATATAACATATAATAATCAGGAGTCCTGTATACACGATATAACATAATAATCAGGAGTCCTGTATACATGATATAACATATAATAATCAGGAGTCCTGTATACATGATATAAAATATAATAATCAGGAGTCCTGTATACATGATATAACATATAATAATCAGGAGGCCTGTATACATGATATAACATATAATAAGCAGGAGTCCTGTATACATGATATAACATATAATAAGCAGGAGTCCTGTATACATGATATAACATATAATAATCAGGAGGTCTGTACACATGATATAACATATAATAAGCAGGAGTCCTGTATACATGATATAACATATAATAAGCAGGAGTCCTGTATACATGATATAACATATAATAAGCAGGAGTCCTGTATACATGATATAACATATAATAAGCAGGAGTCCTGTATACATGATATAACATAATAATCAGGAGTCCTGTATACATGATAGAACATATAATAATCAGGAGGCCTGTATACATGATATAACATATAATAATCAGGAGGTCTGTATACATGATATAACATATAATAATCAGGAGGTCTGTATACATGATATAACATAATAATCAGGAGTCCTGTATACATGATATAACATATAATAATCAGGAGGCCTGTATACATGATATAACATATAATAATCAGGAGGCCTGTATACATGATATAACATATAATAATAAGGAGGTCTGTATACATGATATAACATAAGCAGGAGTTCTGTATACATGATATAACATATAATAATAAGGAGGTCTGTATACATGATATAACATAAGCAGGAGTCCTGTATACATGATATAACATATAATAATCAGGAGTCCTGTATACATGATACAACATATAATAATCAGGAGGTCTGTATACATGATATAACATATAATAATCAGGAGTCCTGTATACACGATATAACATATAATATGCAGGAGTCCTGTATACACGATATAACATATAATATGCAGGAGTTCTGTATACATGATATAACATATAATAAGCAGGAGGCCTGTATACATGATATAACATATAATAATCAGGAGGCCTGTATACACGATATAACATATAATAATCAGGAGGTCTGTATACATGATATAACATATAATAAGCAGGAGGCCTGTATACATGATATAACATATAATATGCAGGAGTCCTGTATACACGATATAACATAATAATCAGGAGGCCTGTATACATGATATAACATATAATAATCAGGAGTCCTGTATACACGATATAACATATAATAAGCAGGAGTCCTGTATACATGATATAACATATAATAATCAGGAGGTCTGTATACACGATATAACATATAATAATCAGGAGGTCTGTATACATGATATAACATATAATAATCAGGAGTCCTGTATACATGATATAACATATAATAATCAGGAGTCCTGTATACATGATATAACATATAATAATCAGGAGTCCTGTATACATGATATAACATATAATAATCAGGAGTCCTGTATACATGATATAACATATAATAATCAGGAGTCCTGTATACATGATATAACATATAATAATCAGGAGTCCTGTATACATGATATAACATATAATAATCAGGAGTCCTGTATACATGATATAACATATAATAATCAGGAGTCCTGTATACACGATATAACATATAATAAGCAGGAGTCCTGTATACACGATATAACATATAATAAGCAGGAGTCCTGTATACAGGATATAACATATAATAATCAGGAGTCCTGTATACACGATATAACATATAATAATCAGGAGGTCTGTATACATGATATAACATATAATAATCAGGAGTCCTGTATACACGATATAACATATAATAATCAGGAGTTCTGTATACATGATAAAACATATAATAATCCGGAGTCCTGTATACATGATATAACATATAATAATCAGGAGTCCTGTATACACGATATAACATATAATAAGCAGGAGTCCTGTATACACGATATAACATATAATAAGCAGGAGTCCTGTATACAGGATATAACATATAATAATCAGGAGTCCTGTATACACGATATAACATATAATAATCAGGAGGTCTGTATACATGATATAACATATAATAATCAGGAGGTCTGTATACATGATATAACATATAATAACAGGAGGTCTGTATACATGATATAACATAATAACAGGAGTCCTGTATACATGATATAACATATAATAAGCAGGAGTCCTGTATACATGATAAAACATAATAATCAGGAGGTCTGTATACATGATATAACATAATAATCAGGAGGTCTGTATACATGATATAACATATAATAATCAGGAGTCCTGTATACATGATATAACATATAATAAGCAGGAGTCCTGTATACACGATATAACATATAATAAGCAGGAGTCCTGTATACACGATATAACATATAATAAGCAGGAGTCCTGTATACACGATATAACATATAATAAGCAGGAGTCCTGTATACACGATACGACACAATAAGGAGATCACATCTTACCTATACAGTGCTGAGATCTTCCTCCTCCTCAGATGTCATGTGACTCAGACCCCAAGAAAAGAAAAGAAGACAGTGAGAATGAAGACAAGCACTACAACTCCCAGCATCTGGTACCTATGAGAAGTGACTAAACATCACTCCTAGGAGATGACAGGCGGCCCACCCCAGGGCTGGAGAAGACGCACGCTCACCTTGAAAGCGAAAGCGCGATTAATATGATCCTCCGGAACCACCGGCGAAATCTGAAAGCTGGGGAGTAAGATGCTGCCAAGGACGCCCTCCTCCTTCTCATCTACAGGGAGAAGAGAGACAGTCACCAGCAGCTCCTCAGTGCCCCCTGATCAGTACAGTCACCTCCTCCCCGTGCCCCCTGATCAGTACAGTCACCTCCTCCCCGTGCCCCCTGATCAGTACAGTCACCTCCTCCCCGTGCCCCCTGATCAGTGCAGTCACCTCCTCCCCGTGCCCCCTGATCAGTACAGTCACCTCCTCCCCGTGCCCCCTGATCAGTACAGTCACCTCCTCCCCGTGCCCCCTGATCAGTACAGTCACCTCCTCCCCGTGCCCCCTGATCAGTACAGTCACCTCCTCC
Source organism: Hyla sarda (assembly GCF_029499605.1). Classification (NCBI taxonomy): domain Eukaryota; kingdom Metazoa; phylum Chordata; class Amphibia; order Anura; family Hylidae; genus Hyla; species Hyla sarda. The sequence continues at coordinate 72,186 of NW_026610405.1, forward strand.
CCGTGCCCCCTGATTAGTACAGTCACCTCCTCCCCGTGCCCCCTGATCAGTACAGTCACCTCCTCCCCGTGCCCCCTGATCAGTACAGTCACCTCCTCCCCGTGCCCCCTGATCAGTACAGTCACCTCCTCCCCGTGCCCCCTGATCAGTACAGTCACCTCCTCCCCGTGCCCCCTGATCAGTACAGTCACCTCCTCCCCGTGCCCCCTGATCAGTACAGTCACCTCCTCCCCGTGCCCCCTGATCAGTACAGTCACCTCCTCCCCGTGCCCCCTGATCAGTACAGTCACCTCCTCCCCGTGCCCCCTGATCAGTACAGTCACCTCCTCCCCGTGCCCCCTGATCAGTACAGTCACCTCCTCCCCGTGCCCCCTGATCAGTACAGTCACCTCCTCCCCGTGCCCCCTGATCAGTACAGTCACCTCCTCCCCGTGCCCCCTGATCAGTACAGTCACCTCCTCCCCGTGCCCCCTGATCAGTACAGTCACCTCCTCCCCGTGCCCCCTGATCAGTACAGTCACCTCCTCCCCGTGCCCCCTGATCAGTACAGTCACCTCCTCCCCGTGCCCCCTGATCAGTACAGTCACCTCCTCCCCGTGCCCCCTGATCAGTACTGTCACCTCCTCCCCGTGCCCCCTGATCAGTGCAGTCACCTCCTCCCCGTGCCCCCTGATCAGTACAGTCACCTCCTCCCCGTGCCCCCTCCTCAGTACAGTCACCTCCTCCCCGTGCCCCCTCCTCAGTACAGTCACCTCCTCCCCGTGCCCCCTGATCAGTACAGTCACCTCCTCACCGTGCCCCCTCCTCCTCAGTACAGTCACCTCCTCCCCGTGCCCCCTCCTCAGTACAGTCACCTCCTCCCCGTGCCCCCTGATCAGTAGTCACCTCCTCACCGTGCCCCCTCCTCCTCAGTACAGTCACCTCCTCACCGTGCCCCCTGATCAGTACAGTCACCTCCTCACCGTGCCCCCTCCTCCTCAGTAGTCACCTCCTCACCGTGCCCCCTGATCAGTACAGTCACCTCCTCACCGTGCCCCCTCCTCCTCAGTACAGTCACCTCCTCACCGTGCCCCCTCCTCAGTACAGTCACCTCCTCACCGTGCCCCCTCCTCCTCAGTACAGTCACCTCCTCACCGTTCCCCCTGATCAGTACAGTCACCTCCTCACCGTGCCACCTCCTCCTCAGTACAGTCACCTCCTCACCGTGCCCCCTCCTCCTCAGTACAGTCACCTCCTCACCGTGCCACCTCCTCCTCAGTACAGTCACCTCCTCACCGTGCCACCTCCTCCTCAGTACAGTCACCTCCTCACCGTGCCCCCTCCTCCTCAGTACAGTCACCTCCTCACCGTGCCCCCTGATCAGTACAGTCACCTCCTCACCGTGCCACCTCCTCCTCAGTACAGTCACCTCCTCACCGTGCCACCTCCTCCTCAGTACAGTCACCTCCTCACCGTGCCCCCTCCTCCTCAGTACAGTCACCTCCTCACCGTGCCCCCTCCTCCTCAGTACAGTCGCCTCCTCACCGTGCCACCTCCTCCTCAGTACAGTCACCTCCTCACCGTGCCACCTCCTCCTCAGTACAGTCACCTCCTCACCGTGCCCCCTCCTCCTCAGTACAGTCACCTCCTCACCGTGCCCCCTCCTCAGTACAGTCACCTCCTCACCGTGCCCCCTCCTCCTCAGTACAGTCACCTCCTCACCGTGCCCCCTGATCAGTACAGTCACCTCCTCACCGTGCCACCTCCTCCTCAGTACAGTCACCTCCTCACCGTGCCACCTCCTCCTCAGTACAGTCACCTCCTCACCGTGCCCCCTCCTCCTCAGTACAGTCACCTCCTCACCGTGCCCCCTCCTCCTCAGTACAGTCACCTCCTCACCGTGCCCCCTCCTCCTCAGTACAGTCACCTCCTCACCGTGCCCCCTGATCAGTAGTCACCTCCTCACCGTGCCCCCTGATCAGTACAGTCACCTCCTCACCGTGCCCCCTGATCAGTACAGTCACCTCCTCCCCGTGCCCCCTGATCAGTACAGTCACCTCCTCCCCGTGCCCCCTGATCAGTACAGTCACCTCCTCACCGTGCCCCCTCCTCCTCAGTACAGTCATCTCCTCACCGTGCCCCCTCCTCAGTACAGTCACCTCCTCACCGTGCCCCCTCCTCCTCAGTACAGTCACCTCCTCACCGTGCCCCCTGATCAGTAGTCACCTCCTCACCGTGCCACCTCCTCCTCCTCAGTACAGTCACCTCCTCACCGTGCCACCTCCTCCTCAGTACAGTCACCTCCTCACCGTGCCAGCTCCTCCTCAGTACAGTCACCTCCTCACCGTGCCCCCTCCTCCTCAGTACAGTCGCCTCCTCACCGTGCCACCTCCTCCTCAGTACAGTCGCCTCCTCACCGTGCCCCCTCCTCCTCAGTACAGTCGCCTCCTCACCGTGCCCCCGCTTAGTACAGTCACCTGAGGGCTCTTCTCTATAACTCTCTCAGTAATTCACCAGTACCCCGCTCCATTGCTGCCCCCTCCGCTATCAGTACCCCGGTGCACCCTTACCCCCTACACACAGACCAGTACACAGGGAAGATCTCACCTCTGTAATAGAAGAGACAGAGGTCGGACAGCACAAACCAGCGCTTCTTCCACAACTTCATCCCAGAATTTGCCTGTAATACACAAGATAACATTATATGGGGCAGAGCGCTCAGGGTCAGGTAAAGAGGGGAAAGCTCAGCCCGAATAGGGAACTGTGCTGTGGATTGTCTCTGTGATTGTTCTATCATTCTTATATTCATCAAAAGTAGATGGAAGAGAGGACTAGAAGTCCCAGCACCTCTCATGACTCATATACTGACAGAGCACATAAGCACTCACCTTTTTATACAGCCAGCCGCGCATCATCACAGGGGCGTTTGGGTTCCTTTTTATGGAGTTTGACCTTTTTCCAAAGTTGTGAATCTTCCTGGATGATCGTGAGGGCTAAGAAAGAGAAGATGACAAGTGAGAAGGACACTCACCCTGGGCCAGAAGGCGAGGAGGACACTGACCCTGGGCAGAAGGCGAGAAGGACACTGACCCTGGGCAGAAGGCGAGAAGGACACTGACCCTGGGCAGAAGGCGAGAAGGACACTCGCCCTGGGCAGAAGGCAAGGAGGACACTCGCCCTGGGCCAGAAGGCAAGGAGGACACTCGCCCTGGGCAGAAGGCAAGGAGGACACTCGCCCTGGGCAGAAGGCAAGGAGGACACTCGCCCTGGGCAGAAGGCAAGGAGGACACTCGCCCTGGGCAGAAGGCAAGGAGGACACTCGCCCTGGCCAGAAGGCAAGGAGGACACTCGCCCTGGCCAGAAGGCAAGGAGGACACTCGCCCTGGCCAGAAGGCAAGGAGGACACTCGCCCTGGGCAGAAGGCAAGGAGGACACTCGCCCTGGGCAGAAGGCAAGGAGGACACTCGCCCTGGGCAGAAGGCAAGGAGGACACTCGCCCTGGGCAGAAGGCAAGGAGGACACTCGCCCTGGGCAGAAGGCAAGGAGGACACTCGCCCTGGGCAGAAGGCAAGGAGGACACTCGCCCTGGGCAGAAGGCAAGGAGGACACTCGCCCTGGGCAGAAGGCGAGGAGGACACTCGCCCTGGGCAGAAGGCGAGGAGGACACTCGCCCTGGGCCAGAAGGCGAGGAGGACACTCTCCCTGGGCCAGAAGGCGAGGAGGACACTGACCCTGGGCCAGAAGGCGAGAAGGACACTGACCCTGGGCCAGAAGGCGAGGAGGACACTCGCCCTGGGCCAGAAGGCGAGAAGGACACTCGCCCTGGGCCAGAAGGCGAGAAGGACACTCACCCTGGGCCAGAAGGCGAGAAGGACACTCACCCTGGGCCAGAAGGCGAGAAGGACACTCGCCCTGGGCCAGAAGGCGAGGAGGACACTCGCCCTGGGCAGAGGGCGAGGAGGACACTCGCCCTGGGCAGAAGGCGAGGAGGACACTCGCCCTGGGCAGAAGGCGAGGAGGACACTCGCCCTGGGCAGAAGGCGAGGAGGACACTCGCCCTGGGCAGAAGGCGAGGAGGACACTCGCCCTGGGCAGAAGGCGAGGAGGACACTCGCCCTGGGCAGAAGGCGAGGAGGACACTCGCCCTGGGCAGAAGGAGAGGAGGACACTCACCCTGGGCAGAAGGCGAGAAGGACACTCCCCCTGGGCAGGAGAGGAGGACACTCACCCTGGGCAGAAGGCGAGGAGGACACTCACCCTGGGCCAGAAGGCGAGAAGGACACTCACCCTGGGCCAGAAGGCGAGGAGGACACTCACCCTGGGCAGAAGGCGAGGAGGACACTCGCCCTGGGCAGAAGGCGAGGAGGACACTCGCCCTGGGCAGAAGGCGAGGAGGACACTCGCCCTGGGCAGAAGGCGAGGAGGACACTCGCCCTGGGCAGAAGGCGAGGAGGACACTCGCCCTGGGCAGAAGGCGAGGAGGACACTCGCCCTGGGCAGAAGGCGAGGAGGACACTCGCCCTGGGCAGAAGGCGAGGAGGACACTCGCCCTGGGCAGAAGGCGAGGAGGACACTCGCCCTGGGCAGAAGGCGAGGAGGACACTCGCCCTGGGCAGAAGGCGAGGAGGACACTCGCCCTGGGCAGAAGGCGAGGAGGACACTCGCCCTGGGCAGAAGGCGAGGAGGACACTCGCCCTGGGCAGAAGGCGAGGAGGACACTCGCCCTGGGCAGAAGGCGAGGAGGACACTCGCCCTGGGCAGAAGGAGAGGAGGACACTCGCCCTGGGCAGAAGGCGAGAAGGACACTCCCCCTGGGCAGAAGGAGAGGAGGACACTCACCCTGGGCAGAAGGCGAGGAGGACACTCACCCTGGGCAGAAGGCGAGGAGGACACTCACCCTGGGCAGAAGGCGAGGAGGACACTCACCCTGGGCAGAAAGCGAGGAGGACACTCACCCTGGGCAGAAAGCGAGGAGGACACTCACCCTGGGCAGCAGGCGAAGAGGATACCCACCCTGGGCCGAAGGCGAAGTGGACACCCACCCTGGGCAGAAGGCAGGGAGGGGTACACTCACCCTGGAGAGGGGGCTGGTGGGGTTCGGCACAGTGTTGCAGGTGGAGCTGTCGCTGGCTGTTCGTTCCTTTGTCTCCTGAGACGTCATTGCTGCGGTGTGCCTGAAAGAGGTTACACATGTTTTATATGAGTGCGGCTCACCATCCTATAGGGGGCGCACAAGGTGAGGAGGAGAGCTGTTACACTGATCGGTCTCTGTATTACACAATCTCATAAAGGTTTCCATCATAACAATTAATTCTATGGCAGAGGGGTCGGGGAATGGAGGGCGATGGCTGATCCTCAGCCGTGTCCTGTGGAGAGTGAAGGGTTAACACTCACTGATCGTTCACCACGAAGATGCAGTTGTCCTGGGACGGCTGGCCACTCACCGGGTGCTTACACGTCACTTTACGCTCATTGTGGCTGCAAGAAAAGAAACTTTAAGAGAAGGAGGTGGCGGGGGCCAGGGCGAACACCCAGGAGGAGGCGGAGCCCAGAGGCCTCAGAAAAAACAACAACCCCAAAGAGGAAGAAAAACTATATATATATATATATTGTGAAATAATAAATTACCCCCCCAGCCTGACTGCACGCAAGAATCTGATGGGCATGGTCTCACTATGTACAGTGCAGGGAAAGCTGGGTGACTGTCAAAGCAGCCTCTAGTCGTGGTCTACTGTGTATGACATCACTATGTACAATGCAGGGTGTGGGGAAAGCTGGGTGACTCATGGCAGCCTCTAGTGGTGGTCTACTGTGTATGACATCACTATGTACAGTGCAGGCTATGGGGAAAGCTGGGTGATTGTCCTGGCAGCCTCTAGTGGTGGTCTCCTGCACTCCATGGACAAGCTGTGGGCTCAAGGACTGTGAGGATGATGAGGGTAGTAGTAAACACACAGCCTCTAGCCCCCACATCCTGGGCCCCCGCTGTAATTACAGGATCTGGACTCCAGTTCCGTGTTTGGACGACATTTTATACAACTTCTTGGTTTATTCGGCGCCGGAAAAAAAAGCCACAAAGAATTGGGAGGAAGAAAAACTGGAAATAGCAACGACCCCACAACTGTGCACCAAAACAACCAGCAATATCACTGTCATCTCTAGGGCTGCACTCACTATTCTGCTGACAGTGTCAAGGGCGGGGGAAGGCAGTACATACAGTCAGGGTGAGGAGTGTATTCAGTAGTCTGGTGTGATGTATCAGGATCAGCAGGGAGCACTGTGGTGTATACAGTAGACTGGTGTGATGTATCAGGATCAGCAGGGAGCACTGTGGTGTATACAGTAGACTGGTGTGATGTATCAGGATCAGCAGGGAGCACTGTGGTGTATACAGTAGACTGGTGTGATGTATCAGGATCAGCAGGGAGCACTGTGGTGTATACAGTAGACTGGTGTGATGTATCAGGATCAGCGGAGCACTGTGGTGTATACAGTAGACTGGTGTGATGTATCAGGATCAGCAGGGAGCGCTGTGGTGCATTCAGTAGACTGGTGTGATGTATCAGGATCAGCAGGGAGCACTGTGGTGTATACAGTAGACTGGTGTGATGTATCAGGATCAGCAGGGAGCGCTGTGGTGTATACAGTAGACTGGTGTGATGTATCAGGATCAGCAGGGAGCACTGTGGTGTATACAGTAGACTGGTGTGATGTATCAGGATCAGCAGGGAGCACTGTGGTGTATACAGTAGTCTGGTGTGATGTATCAGGATCAGCAGGGAGCACTGTGGTGTATACAGTAGACTGGTGTGATGTATCAGGATCAGCAGAGCACTGTGGTGTATACAGTAGACTGGTGTGATGTATCAGGATCAGCAGGGAGCACTGTGGTGTATACAGTAGACTGGTGTGATGTATCAGGATCAGCAGGGGGCACTGTGGTGTATACAGTAGACTGGTGTGATGTATCAGGATCAGCAGGGAGCACTGTGGTGTATACAGTAGACTGGTGTGATGTATCAGGATCAGCAGGGAGCACTGTGGTGTATACAGTAGTCTGGTGTGATGTATCAGGATCAGCAGAGCACTGTGGTGTATACAGTAGACTGGTGTGATGTATCAGGATCAGCAGGGGGCACTGTGGTGTATACAGTAGACTGGTGTGATGTATCAGGATCAGCAGGGAGCACTGTGGTGTATACAGTAGACTGGTGTGATGGATCAGGATCAGCAGGGAGCACTGTGGTGTATACAGTAGACTGGTGTGATGTATCAGGATCAGCAGGGAGCACTGTGGTGTATACAGTAGACTGGTGTGATGTATCAGGATCAGCAGGGAGCACTGTGGTGTATTCAGTAGACTGGTGTGATGTATCAGGATCAGCAGGGAGCACTGTGGTGTATTCAGTAGACTGGTGTGATGTATCACGATCAGCGGAGCACTGTGGTGTATACAGTAGACTGGTGTGATGTATCAGGATCAGCAGGGAGCACTGTGGTGTATACAGTAGTCTGGTGTGATGTATCAGGATCAGCAGGGAGCACTGTGGTGTATACAGTAGACTGGTGTGATGTATCAGGATCAGCAGGGAGCACTGTGGTGTATACAGTAGACTGGTGTGATGTATCAGGATCAGCAGGGAGCACTGTGGTGTATACAGTAGACTGGTGTGATGTATCAGGATCAGCAGGGAGCACTGTGGTGTATACAGTAGACTGGTGTGATGTATCAGGATCAGCAGGGAGCACTGTGGTGTATACAGTAGACTGGTGTGATGTATCAGGATCAGCAGGGAGCACTGTGGTGTATACAGTAGACTGGTGTGATGTATCAGGATCAGCGGAGCACTGTGGTGTATACAGCAGACTGGTGTGATGTATCAGGATCAGCGGAGCACTGTGGTGTATACATTAGACTGGTGTGATGTATCAGGATCAGCGGAGCACTGTGGTGTATACATTAGACTGGTGTGATGTATCAGGATCAGCAGGGAGCACTGTGGTGTATACAGTAGACTGGTGTGATGTATCAGGATCAGCGGAGCACTGTGGTGTATACAGTAGACTGGTGTGATGTATCAGGATCAGCAGGGAGCACTGTGGTGTATACAGCAGACTGGTGTGATGTATCAGGATCAGCGGAGCACTGTGGTGTATACAGTAGACTGGTGTGATGTATCAGGATCAGCGGAGCACTGTGGTGTATACAGCAGACTGGTGTGATGTATCAGGATCAGCAGGGAGCACTGTGGTGTATACAGTAGACTGGTGTGATGGATCAGGATCAGCAGGGAGCACTGTGGTGTATACAGTAGACTGGTGTGATGGATCAGGATCAGCAGGGAGCACTGTGGTGTATACAGTAGACTGGTGTGATGGATCAGGATCAGCAGGGAGCACTGTGGTGTATTCAGTAGACTGGTGTGATGGATCAGGATCAGCAGGGAGCACTGTGGTGTATACAGTAGACCGGTGTGATGTATCAGGATCAGCAGGGAGCACTGTGGTGTATACAGTAGACTGGTGTGATGTATCAGGATCAGCAGGGAGCATTGTGATTTATACAGTAGACCGGTGTGATGTATCAGGATCAGCAGGGAGCACTGTGGTGTATACAGTAGACTGGTGTGATGTATCAGGATCAGCAGGGAGCACTGTGGTGTATACAGTAGACTGGTGTGATGTATCAGGATCAGCAGGGAGCACTGTGGTGTATACAGTAGACTGGTGTGATGTATCAGGATCAGCAGGGAGCACTGTGGTGTATTCAGTAGACTGGTGTGATGTATCAGGATCAGCAGGGAGCACTGTGGTGTATACAGTAGACTGGTGTGATGTATCAGGATCAGCAGGGAGCACTGTGGTGTATACAGTAGACTGGTGTGATGTATCCGGATCAGCCCTAACATCTCCAGGACACTGTACAGTATAAGCTCCGCCCTAACATCTCCAGGACACCGTACAGTATAAGCTCCGCCCTAACATCTCCAGGACAAGAACAGTATAAGCTCCGCCCCACCATACAGAATAAGCTTTGCCCCACCATCTCCAGGACATCGTACAGTATAAGCTCCGCCCCCCAGCTCCAGGACATCGTACAGTATAAGCTCCGCCCCACCACCTCCAGGACATCGTACAGTATAAGCTCCGCCCCACCACCTCCAGGACATCGTACAGTATAAGCTCCGCCCCACCACCTCCAGGACATCGTACAGTATAAGCTCCGCCCCACCACCTCCAGGACACCATACAGTATAAGCTCCGCCCCACCACCTCCAGGACACCGTACAGTATAAGCTCCGCCCCACCACCTCCAGGACACCGTACAGTATAAGCTCCGCCCCACCACCTCCAGGACACCGTACAGTATAAGCTCCGCCCCACCACCTCCAGGACACCGTACAGTATAAGCTCCGCCCCACCACCTCCAGGACACCGTACAGTATAAGCTCCGCCCCACCACCTCCAGGACACCGTACAGTATAAGCTCCGCCCCACCACCTCCAGGACACCGTACAGTATAAGCTCCGCCCCACCACCTCCAGGACACCGTACAGTATAAGCTCCGCCCCACCACCTCCAGGACACCGTACAGTATAAGCTCCGCCCACCACCTCCAGGACACCGTACAGTATAAGCTCCGCCCCACCACCTCCAGGACACCGTACAGTATAAGCTCCGCCCCACCACCTCCAGGACACCGTACAGTATAAGCTCCGCCCACCACCTCCAGGACACCGTACAGTATAAGCTCCGCCCCACCACCTCCAGGACACCGTACAGTATAAGCTCCGCCCCACCACCTCCAGGACACCGTACAGTATAAGCTCCGCCCCACCACCTCCAGGACACCGTACAGTATAAGCTCCGCCCACCACCTCCAGGACACCGTACAGTATAAGCTCCGCCCCACCACCTCCAGGACACCGTACAGTATAAGCTCCGCCCCACCACCTCCAGGACACCGTACAGTATAAGCTCCGCCCCACCACCTCCAGGACACCGTACAGTATAAGCTCCGCCCCACCACCTCCAGGACACCGTACAGTATAAGCTCCGCCCCACCATCAGCATGCCGGCATCTCCAGGAATCCAATGTTTGGGTTCGGAATAAGATGAGACATTCCAGGTGTGTGAGGGAACGCTTCATCCCAAATGCAGCAAGCTCTGGGATGTGGTGGACGCCAATGAATGACCATCCAGCTTTTCCATACTCCATATTCCAGATAATGACCGAACAGATCGGGCAGCAGGGGCAATATCAAGGTCATGTAGTGGTGCCAGTCACCAAGCTTTCCCATGATAAGATAAGACAGAACAGATCATTCAGTGTTGGCAGTATTCATGACATGTAGTGGTAATCCAGCTTTCCCATGCTCAGATAAGACAGAACAGATCATTAAGTGTTGGCAGTATTCAGGACGTGTAGTGGCGGTGGTCATCCAACTTTCCCATACTCAGATAAGACCGATGAGATCATTCAGTGTTAGCAGTATTCCGGAGGTGTAGTGGCGGCCTTACGTAACATAATGAGGACCCCGCCGTCCATCTCTGTACATGATCCTTATACAGATCACAGGAGTCACACACTGGTGCAAGAATATCCACAGCTGAAGACCTGTTACAGTGTATCACCAGTGCAGACACCATATGTCACAGTGACTCCACCGACCAGACGCCACGTAGTGCAGATTAAGGAAGCGATCAATATCCCCCATCTGTGACACCAGATATTATAGTGGGACATCGCATCGATTCCAGGAACAGGCACAGAAAGTTGTGTCCCCTGGGGCCCCTACAATACAATGGGGGGGTCACCTCTGTCACAGCAGCAAGAGTCACCAACAAATCATAAACCAGTGACGTCAGGAGACCCCGGGACCCCCCAACTATCATGACTACATCACATCCTACCGAAACCCCCAACTATCATGACTACATCACATCCTACTGGACCCCCAACTATCATGGCTACATCACATCCTACTGGACCCCCAACTATCATGACTACATCACATCCTACTGGACCCCCAACTATCATGACTACATCACATCCTACTGGACCCCCAACTATCATGACTACATCACATCCTACTGGACCCCCAACTATCATGGCTACATCACATCCTACCGGACCCCCAACTATCATGACTACATCACATCATACTGGACCCCCAACTATCATGGCTACATCACATCCTACCGGACCCCCAACTATCATGGCTACATCACATCCTACTGGACCCCCAACTATCATGACTACATAAGATCTTACCAGAACCCCAACTATCATGACTACATCACATCCTACCAGACCCCCCAACTATCATGACTACATCACATCCTACCGGACCCCAACTATCATGGCTACATCACATCCTACCGGACCCCCCCAACTATCATGACTACATCACATCCAACCGGACCCCCCCCCCCCCAACTATCATGACTACATCACATCCTACCAGACCCCAACTATCATGGCAACATCACACCCTACCAGACCCCAACTATCATGACTACATCACATCCTACCAGACCCCAACTATCATGGCAACATCACATCCTACCAGACCCCCCAACTATCATGGCTAAATCACATCCTACCAGACCCCCCAACTATCATGGCTACATCACATCCTACCAGACCCTCAACTATCATGGCTACATCACATCCTACCGGACCCCCAACTCATGACTACATCACGTCCTACAAGAATCCCCAACTATCATGACTACATCACATCTTACCAGACCCCCAACTATCATGGCTACATTACATCCTACCAGACCCCCCCCCCCCCCCCCAAATTCTCTATGGGGTTAAGGTCAGGAGAGTTGGCAGGCCAATTGAGCACAGTAATACCATGGTCAGTAAACCCTTTACCAGTGGTTTTGACACTGTGAGCAGGTGCCAGGTCTTGCTGAAAAATGAAATCTTCATCTCCATAGAGCTTTTCAGCAGATGGAAGCATGAAGTGCTCCAAAATCTCCTGATAGCAGCTGCATTGACCCTGCCCTTGATAAAACAGTGGACCAACACCAGCAGCTGACATGGCATGTTCAAAAGTGGCAGCTGACATGTTTCTGGTTCAAAAGTGTCTTGACCTGGTGAATGCGGCACCGGTAGCCCATTTGCTGCACACGCCTGTGCACGGTGGCTCTGGATGTTTCTACTCCAGACTCAGTCCACTGCTTCCGCAGGTCCCCCAAGGTCTGGAATCGGTCCTTCTCCACAATCTTCCTCAGGGTCCGGTCACCTCTTCTCGTTGTGGAGCGTTTTCTGCCACATTTTTTCCTTCTCACAGACTTCCCATTGAGGTGCCTTGATACAGCACTCTGGGAACAGCCTATTTGTTCAGAAATGTCTTTGTGTCTTACTTTCTTGCTTGAGGGGTCAATGATGGCCTTCTGGACAGCGGTCAGGTCGGCAGTCTTACCCTCTTGCTTGAGGGGTCAATGATGGCCTTCTGGACAGCGGTCAGGTCGGCAGTCTTACCTTCTTGCTTGAGGGGTCAATGATGGCCTTCTGGACAGCGGTCAGGTCGGCAGTCTTACCCTCTTGCTTGAGGGGTCAATGATGGCCTTCTGGACAGCGGTCAGGTCGGCAGTCTTACCTTCTTGCTTGAGGGGTCAATGATGGCCTTCTGGACAGCGGTCAGGTCGGCAGTCTTACCCTCTTGCTTGAGGGGTCAATGATGGCCTTCTGGACAGCGGTCAGGTCGGCAGTCTTACCCTCTTGCTTGAGGGGTCAATGATGGCCTTCTGGACAGCGGTCAGGTCGGCAGTCTTACCCTCTTGCTTGAGGGGTCAATGATGGCCTTCTGGACAGCGGTCAGGTCGGCAGTCTTACCCTCTTGCTTGAGGGGTCAATGATGGCTTCTGGACAGCAGTCAGGTCGGCAGTCTAAGGCTGGGTTCACACTACGTTTTGTCCCATACGGGAGCGCATACGGCAGGGGGGAGCTAAAAGCTCGCGCTCCCGTATGTGACCGTATGCGCTCCCGTATGTCATTCATTTCAATGAGCCGACCGGAGTGAAACGTTCGGTCTGGTCGGCTCATTTTTGCGCCGTATGCGCTTTTACAACCGGACCTAAAACTGTGGTCAACCACGGTTTTAGGTCCAGTTGTAAAAGCGCATACGGCGCAAAAATGAGCCGACCGGACCGAACGTTTCACTCCCGTCGGCTCATTGAAATGAATGACATACGGGAGCGCATACGGTCACATACGGGAGCGCGAGCTTTTAGCTCCCCCCTGCCGTATGCGCTCCCGTATGGGACAAAACGTAGTGTGAACCCAGCCTTACCCATGATTGCGCTTTTGAGTAATGAACCAGGCTGGGAGTTTTTAAAAGCCTGAGGAATCTTTTGCAGGTGTTTAGAGTTAATTAGTTGATTCAGATGATTAGGTTAATAGCTCGTTTAGAGAACCTTTTCATGAAATGCTTACTTTTTGAGATAGGAATTTTGGGTTTTCATGAACTGTATGCCAAAATAATCAGTATTAAAACAATAAAAGACCTGAAATATTTCAGTTGTGTGCAATGAATCTAAAATATATGAAAGTTCAATTTTTATCATTATATTATGGAAAACAATGAACTTTAGCACACACAGTGTGTGTATATATATATTTTTATTATAGCATAAATTCCAATGGATGGAGATATATTGCGAGAGAACTTTGTCACATATGTCAACTAAAATTATAAGATAATTAAAATAAACCTAACACCACTGTGTGACCCTATATACAGGCTGACACCATAACCCAGCCACAAATACCAGGGTGCTTCTTTGTATTGTCAATACTATGCAAGATTGTCTGGGACTATTAGACATCCTGTGGATGGGATGTGTAGACGATATGAGGAGGACGGAGATACGCGAGGCCAAGACGGGCACGACGACGGAGATACGCGAGGCCAAGACGGGCACGACGACGGAGATACGCGAGGCCAAGACGGGCACGACGACGGAGATACGCGAGGCCAAGACGGGCACGACGACGGAGATACGCGAGGCCAAGACGGGCACGACGACGGAGATACGCGAGGCCAAGACGGGCACGACGACGGAGATACGCGAGGCCAAGACGGGCACGACGACGGAGATACGCGAGGCCAAGACGGGCACGACGACGGAGATACGCGAGGCCAAGACGGGCACGACGACGGAGATACGCGAGGCCAAGACGGGCACGACGACGGAGATACGCGAGGCCAAGACGGGCACGACGACGGAGATACGCGAGGCCAAGACGGGCACGACGACGGAGATACGCGAGGCCAAGACGGGCACGACGACGGAGATACGCGAGGCCAAGACGGGCACGACGACGGAGATACGCGAGGCCAAGACGGGCACGACGACGGAGATACGCGAGGCCAAGACGGGCACGACGACGGAGATACGCGAGGCCAAGACGGGCACGACGACGGAGATACGCGAGGCCAAGACGGGCACGACGACGGAGATACGCGAGGCCAAGACGGGCACGACGACGGAGATACGCGAGGCCAAGACGGGCACGACGACGGAGATACGCGAGGCCAAGACGGGCACGACGACGGAGATACGCGAGGCCAAGACGGGCACGACGACGGAGATACGCGAGGCCAAGACGGGCACGACGACGGAGATACGCGAGGCCAAGACGGGCACGACATAGGCGAGGCCAAGACGGGCACGACATAGGCGAGGCCAAGACGGGCACGACATAGGCGAGGCCAAGACGGGCACGACATAGGCGAGGCCAAGACGGGCACGACATAGGCGAGGCCAAGACGGGCACGACATAGGCGAGGCCAAGACGGGCACGACATAGGCGAGGCCAAGACGGGCACGACATAGGCGAGGCCAAGACGGGCACGACATAGGCGAGGCCAAGACGGGCACGACATAGGCGAGGCCAAGACGGGCACGACATAGGCGAGGCCAAGACGGGCACGACATAGGCGAGGCCAAGACGGGCACGACATAGGCGAGGCCAAGACGGGCACGACATAGGCGAGGCCAAGACGGGCACGACATAGGCGAGGCCAAGACGGGCACGACATAGGCGAGGCCAAGACGGGCACGACATAGGCGAGGCCAAGACGGGCACGACATAGGCGAGGCCAAGACGGGCACGACATAGGCGAGGCCAAGACGGGCACGACATAGGCGAGGCCAAGACGGGCACGACATAGGCGAGGCCAAGACGGGCACGACATAGGCGAGGCCAAGACGGGCACGACATAGGCGAGGCCAAGACGGGCACGACATAGGCGAGGCCAAGACGGGCACGACATAGGCGAGGCCAAGACGGGCACGACATAGGCGAGGCCAAGACGGGCACGACATAGGCGAGGCCAAGACGGGCACGACATAGGCGAGGCCAAGACGGGCACGACATAGGCGAGGCCAAGACGGGCACGACATAGGCGAGGCCAAGACGGGCACGACATAGGCGAGGCCAAGACGGGCACGACATAGGCGAGGCCAAGACGGGCACGACATAGGCGAGGCCAAGACGGGCACGACATAGGCGAGGCCAAGACGGGCACGACATAGGCGAGGCCAAGACGGGCACGACATAGGCGAGGCCAAGACGGGCACGACATAGGCGAGGCCAAGACGGGCACGACATAGGCGAGGCCAAGACGGGCACGACATAGGCGAGGCCAAGACGGGCACGAGATACGCGAGGCCAAGACGGGCACGAGATACGCGAGGCCAAGACGGGCACGAGATACGCGAGGCCAAGACGGGCACGAGATACGCGAGGCCAAGACGGGCACGAGATACGCGAGGCCAAGACGGGCACGAGATACGCGAGGCCAAGACGGGCACGAGATACGCGAGGCCAAGACGGGCACGAGATACGCGAGGCCAAGACGGGCACGAGATACGCGAGGCCAAGACGGGCACGAGATACGCGAGGCCAAGACGGGCACGAGATACGCGAGGCCAAGACGGGCACGAGATACGCGAGGCCAAGACGGGCACGAGATACGCGAGGCCAAGACGGGCACGAGATACGCGAGGCCAAGACGGGCACGACGACGGAGATACGCGAGGCCAAGACGGGCACGACGACGGAGATACGCGAGGCCAAGACGGGCACGACGACGGAGATACGCGAGGCCAAGACGGGCACGACGACGGAGATACGCGAGGCCAAGACGGGCACGACGACGGAGATACGCGAGGCCAAGACGGGCACGACGACGGAGATACGCGAGGCCAAGACGGGCACGACGACGGAGATACGCGAGGCCAAGACGGGCACGACGACGGAGATACGCGAGGCCAAGACGGGCACGACGACGGAGATACGCGAGGCCAAGACGGGCACGACGACGGAGATACGCGAGGCCAAGACGGGCACGACGACGGAGATACGCGAGGCCAAGACGGGCACGACGACGGAGATACGCGAGGCCAAGACGGGCACGACGACGGAGATACGCGAGGCCAAGACGGGCACGACGACGGAGATACGCGAGGCCAAGACGGGCACGACGACGGAGATACGCGAGGCCAAGACGGGCACGACGACGGAGATACGCGAGGCCAAGACGGGCACGACGACGGAGATACGCGAGGCCAAGACGGGCACGACGACGGAGATACGCGAGGCCAAGACGGGCACGACGACGGAGATACGCGAGGCCAAGACGGGCACGACGACGGAGATACGCGAGGCCAAGACGGGCACGACGACGGAGATACGCGAGGCCAAGACGGGCACGACGACGGAGATACGCGAGGCCAAGACGGGCACGACGACGGAGATACGCGAGGCCAAGACGGGCACGACGACGGAGATACGCGAGGCCAAGACGGGCACGACGACGGAGATACGCGAGGCCAAGACGGGCACGACGACGGAGATACGCGAGGCCAAGACGGGCACGACGACGGAGATACGCGAGGCCAAGACGGGCACGACGACGGAGATACGCGAGGCCAAGACGGGCACGACATAGGCGAGGCCAAGACGGGCACGACATAGGCGAGGCCAAGACGGGCACGACATAGGCGAGGCCAAGACGGGCACGACGACGGAGATACGCGAGGCCAAGACGGGCACGACATAGGCGAGGCCAAGACGGGCACGACATAGGCGAGGCCAAGACGGGCACGACATAGGCGAGGCCAAGACGGGCACGACATAGGCGAGGCCAAGACGGGCACGACATACGCGAGGCCAAGACGGGCACGACATACGCGAGGCCAAGACGGGCACGACATACGCGAGGCCAAGACGGGCACGACATACGCGAGGCCAAGACGGGCACGACATACGCGAGGCCAAGACGGGCACGACATACGCGAGGCCAAGACGGGCACGACATACGCGAGGCCAAGACGGGCACGAGATACGCGAGGCCAAGACGGGCACGAGATACGCGAGGCCAAGACGGGCACGAGATACGCGAGGCCAAGACGGGCACGAGATACGCGAGGCCAAGACGGGCACGAGATACGCGAGGCCAAGACGGGCACGAGATACGCGAGGCCAAGACGGGCACGAGATACGCGAGGCCAAGACGGGCACGAGATACGCGAGGCCAAGACGGGCACGAGATACGCGAGGCCAAGACGGGCACGAGATACGCGAGGCCAAGACGGGCACGAGATACGCGAGGCCAAGACGGGCACGAGATACGCGAGGCCAAGACGGGCACGAGATACGCGAGGCCAAGACGGGCACGAGATACGCGAGGCCAAGACGGGCACGAGATACGCGAGGCCGAGATACGCGAGGCCAGGGCACGAGGCCGAGATACGCGAGGCCAGGGCACGAGGCCGAGATACGCGAGGCCAGGGCACGAGGCCGAGATACGCGAGGCCAGGGCACGAGGCCGAGATACGCGAGGCCAGGGCACGAGGCCGAGATACGCGAGGCCAGGGCACGAGGCCGAGATACGCGAGGCCAGGGCACGAGGCCGAGATACGCGAGGCCAGGGCACGAGGCCGAGATACGCGAGGCCAGGGCACGAGGCCGAGATACGCGAGGCCAGGGCACGAGGCCGAGATACGCGAGGCCAGGGCACGAGGCCGAGATACGCGAGGCCAGGGCACGAGGACGAGATACGCGAGGCCAGGGCACGAGGACGAGATACGCGAGGCCAGGGCACGAGGACGAGATACGCGAGGCCAGGGCACGAGGACGAGATACGCGAGGCCAGGGCACGAGGACGAGATACGCGAGGCCAGGGCACGAGGACGAGATACGCGAGGCCAGGGCACGAGGACGAGATACGCGAGGCCAGGGCACGAGGACGAGATACGCGAGGCCAGGGCACGAGGACGAGATACGCGAGGCCAGGGCACGAGGACGAGATACGCGAGGCCAGGGCACGAGGACGAGATACGCGAGGCCAGGGCACGAGGACGAGATACGCGAGGCCAGGGCACGAGGACGAGATACGCGAGGCCAGGGCACGAGGACGAGATACGCGAGGCCAGGGCACGAGGACGAGACACGCGAGGCCAGGGCACGAGGACGAGACACGCGAGGCCAGGGCACGAGGACGAGACACGCGAGGCCAGGGCACGAGGACGAGACACGCGAGGCCAGGGCACGAGGACGAGACACGCGAGGCCAGGGCACGAGGACGAGACACGCGAGGCCAGGGCACGAGGACGAGACACGCGAGGCCAGGGCACGAGGACGAGATACGCGAGGCCAGGGCACGAGGACGAGATACGCGAGGCCAGGGCACGAGGACGAGATACGCGAGGCCAGGGCACGAGGACGAGATACGCGAGGCCAGGGCACGAGGACGAGATACGCGAGGCCAGGGCACGAGGACGAGATACGCGAGGCCAGGGCACGAGGACGAGATACGCGAGGCCAGGGCACGAGGACGAGATACGCGAGGCCAGGGCACGAGGACGAGATACGCGAGGCCAGGGCACGAGGACGAGATACGCGAGGCCAGGGCACGAGGACGAGATACGCGAGGCCAGGGCACGAGGACGAGATACGCGAGGCCAGGGCACGAGGACGAGATACGCGAGGCCAGGGCACGAGGACGAGATACGCGAGGCCAGGGCACGAGGACGAGATACGCGAGGCCAGGGCACCAGGACGAGATACGCGAGGTCAGGACATGAAAACGAGATACGAGGACGAGATATGAGCTCTGGCATCATTGTTGCTTTTCCTCTGCCTCAAGGTTTCTCTAGGAAGACCGGGCAATGCCGGGCACTTTGCTTGTACATATAAAAATTTAAGGGGGACGCGAGGAGGGGGAAGCAGGGTAGGGATAGGACAACATTTAAGGATGGGACAGGATATGACCACAGCATATAAGGATGGGACAGGAGGACGGGATATAACATATAAGGATAGGACAGGAGGGACGGGATATAACAACATATAAGGAAAGGACAGGAGGACGGGATATAACAGCATATAAGGATAGGACAGGAGGACGAGATATAACATAAGGATAGGACAGGAGGGACTGGGTATAACAACATATAAGGATAGGACAGGAGGACGGGATATAACAACATATAAGGAAAGGACAGGAGGACGGGATATAACAGCATATAAGGATAGGACAGGAGGACGAGATATAACATAAGGATAGGACAGGAGGACGGGATATTACAGTATATAAGGATGGGACAGGAGGACGAGATATAACAAAAGGATAGGACAGGAGGACAGGATATAACATATAAGGATAGGACAGGAGGACGGGATATCACATAAGGATAGGACAGGAGGACGGGATATAACAACATATAAGGATAGGACAGGAGGACGGGATATAACAGCATATAAGGATAGGACAGGAGGACGGGATATAACAACATATCAGGATAGGACAGGAGGACGGGATATAACAGCATATCAGGATAGGACAGGAGGACGGGATATAACAGCATATCAGGATAGGACAGGAGGACGGGATATAACAGCATATAAGGATAGGACAGGAGGACGGGATATAACAGCATATAAGGATAGGACAGGAGGACGGGATATAACATATAAGGATAGGACAGGAGGACGGGATATAACATATAAGGATAGGACAGGAGGACGGGATATAACAAAAGGATAGGACAGGAGGACGGGCTATAACATAAGGATAGGACAGGAGGACGGGATATAACAACATATAAGGATAGGACAGGAGGACGGGATATAACAACATATAAGGATAGGATAGGAGGACGGGATATAATATATAAGGATAGGACAGGAGGACGGGATATAACAGCATATCAGGATAGGACAGGAGGACGGGATATAACAACATATAAGGATAGGACAGGAGGGACTGGGTATAACATATAAGGATAGGACAGGAGGACGGGATATAACAACATATAAGGATAGGACAGGAGGACGGGATATAACATAAGGATAGGACAGGAGGACGGGATATAACATATAAGGATAGGACAGGAGGACGAGATATAAAATATAAGGATAGGACAGGAGGACGGGATATTACAGTATATAAGGATGGGACAGGAGGGCGGGATATAACATATAAGGATAGGACAGGAGGACGGGATATAACATAAGGATAGGACAGGAGGACGGGATATAACAACATATAAGGATAGGATAGGAGGACGGGATATAACATAAGGATAGGACAGGAGGACGGGATATAACAACATATAAGGATAGGACAGGAGGACGGGATATAACATATAAGGATAGGACAGGAGGACGGGATATAACAACATATAAGGATAGGACAGGAGGACGGGATATAACAAAAGGATAGGACAGGAGGACGGGATATAACATATAAGGATAGGACAGGAGGACGAGATATAACATATAAGGATAGGACAGGAGGACGGGATATAACATAAGGATAGGACAGGAGGACGGGATATAACATAAGGATAGGACAGGAGGACGGGATATAACAACATATAAGGATAGGACAGGAGGGCGGGATATAACATATAAGGATAGGACAGGAGGACGGGATATAACATAAGGATAGGACAGGAGGACGGGATATAACAACATATAAGGATAGGACAGGAGGACGGAATATAACATAAGGATAGGACAGGAGGACGGGATATAACAACATATAAGGATAGGACAGGAGGACGGGATATAACAACATATAAGGATAGGACAGGAGGACGGGATATAACAACATATAAGGATAGGAGGACGGGATATAACGTATAAGGATAGGACAGGAGGACGGGATATAACAACATATAAGGATAGGACAGGAGGACGGGATATAACAAGGATAGGACAGGAGGACGGGATATTACATATAAGGATAGGACAGGAGGACGGGATATAACAACATATAAGGATAGGACAGGAGGACGGGATATAACAACATATAAGGATAGGACAGGAGGACGGGATATAACAACATATAAGGATAGGAGGACGGGATATAACGTATAAGGATAGGACAGGAGGACGGGATATAACAACATATAAGGATAGGACAGGAGGACGGGATATAACAAGGATAGGACAGGAGGACGGGATATTACATATAAGGATAGGACAGGAGGACGGGATATAACAACATATAAGGATAGGACAGGAGGACGGGATATAACAACATATAAGGATAGGAGGACGGGATATTACATATAAGGATAGGACAGGAGGACGGGATATAACAACATATAAGGATAGGACAGGAGGACGGGATATTACATATAAGGATAGGACAGGAGGACGGGATATAACAACATATAAGGATAGGAGGACGGGATATTACATATCAGGATAGGACAGGAGGACGGGATATAACAACATATAAGGATAGGACAGGAGGACGGGATATAACATATAAGGATAGGACAGGAGGACGGGATATAACATAAG
This sequence comes from Hyla sarda, assembly GCF_029499605.1. Lineage (NCBI taxonomy): Eukaryota > Metazoa > Chordata > Amphibia > Anura > Hylidae > Hyla > Hyla sarda. Next base: position 94,009 of record NW_026610405.1, read on the forward strand.
GATAGGACAGGAGGACGGGATATAACAACATATAAGGATAGGACAGGAGGACGGGATATAACAACATATAAGGATAGGAGGACGGGATATTACATATCAGGATAGGACAGGAGGACGGGATATAACAACATATAAGGATAGGACAGGAGGACGGGATATAACATAAGGATAGGACAGGAGGACGGGATATAACAACATATAAGGATAGGACAGGAGGACGGGATATAACAACATATAAGGATAGGAGGACGGGATATTACATATCAGGATAGGACAGGAGGACGGGATATAACAACATATAAGGATAGGACAGGAGGACGGGATATAACATAAGGATAGGACAGGACGACGGGATATAATAACATATAAGGATAGGACAGGAGGACGGGATATAACAACATATAAGGATAGGACAGGAGGACGGGATATAACATATCAGGATAGGACAGGAGGACGGGATGTGAGGTCAAATTGTGTAGACAGAATGTGTGGAGTGGATGTAAGGTCAGGTTGTGTCACACACCATTGTGTGGTCCTATATACAGGCTGACGCTTCTGTACACTGTATATATACATCATTGTGTGACCCTATATATACAGACTGACGCTCCTGCTGTCTGTACACTGTATATATACTACACCATTGTGTGACCCTATATATACAGGCTGACGCTTCTGTGCACTGTATATATACTACACCATTGTGTGACCCTATATATACACAGGCTGACGCGCCTGCTGTATACAGGCTATTTCTCCATCAGACGGTCCTGCACATTATCTTTCCCCATCAGACGGTCCCGTACATGATCTTTCTCCATCAGACGGTCCTGTACGTGATCTTTCTCCATCAGACGGTCCTGTACGTGATCTTTCCCCATCAGACGGTCCTGTACGTGATCTTTCCCCATCAGACGGTCCTGTACGTGATCTTTCCCCATCAGACGGTCCTGTACGTGATCTTTCCCCATCAGACGGTCCTGTACGTGATCTTTCCACATCAGACGGTCCTGTACATGATCTTTCTCCATCAGACGGTCCTGTACGTGATCTTTCCACATCAGACGGTCCTGTACATGATCTTTCTCCATCAGACGGTCCTGTACGTGATCTTTCCCCATCAGACGGTCCTGTACATGATCTTTCCCCATCAGACGGTCCCATACATGATCTTTCTCCAGACGGTCCTGTATATGATCTTTCCCCATCAGACGGTCCTGTACATGATCTTTCCCCATCAGACGGTCCAGTACATGATCTTTCCCCATCAGACGGTCCCATACATGATCTTTCTCCATCAGACGGTCCTGTACATGATCTTTCCCCATCAGACGGTCCTGTATATGATCTTTCTCCATCAGACGGTCCTGTATATGATCTTTCCCCATCAGACGGGCCTGTACATGATCTTTCCCCATCAGACGGTCCTGTACATGATCTTTCCCCATCAGACGGTCCTGTACATGATCTTTCCCCATCAGACGGTCCTGTACATGATCTTTCCCCATCAGACGGGCCTGTACATGATCTTTCTCCATCAGACGGGCCTGTACGTGATCTTTCTCCATCAGACGGGCCTGTACATGATCTTTCCCCATCAGACGGGCCTGTACATGATCTTTCTCCATCAGACGGTCCTGTCCCGTACATGATCTTTCCCCATCAGACGGTCCTGTACATGATCTTTCCCCATCAGACGGGCCTGTACATGATCTTTCTCCATCAGACGGTCCTGTACATGATCTTTCCCCATCAGACGGTCCTGCACATGATCTTTCTCCATCAGACGGTCCTGTACATGATGTTTCTCCATCAGACGGTCCTGTACATGATCTTTCTCCATCAGACGGTCCTGTACATGATCTTTCTCCATCAGACGGTCCTGTACATGATGTTTCTCCATCAGACGGTCCTGTACATGATCTTTCTCCATCAGACGGTCCTGTACGTGATCTTTCTCCATCAGACGGTCCTGTACGTGATCTTTCTCCATCAGACGGTCCTGTCCCGTACATGATCTTTCTCCATCAGACGGTCCTGTACATGATCTTTCTCCATCAGACGGTCCCGTACATGATCTTTCTCCATCAGACGGTCCTGTACATGATCTTTCTCCATCAGACGGTCCTGTACATGATCTTTCTCCATCAGACGGTCCTGTACATGATCTTTCTCCATCAGACGGTCCTGTACGTGATCTTTCTCCATCAGACGGTCCTGTACATGATCTTTCTCCATCAGACGGTCCTGTACATGATCTTTCTCCATCAGACGGTCCTGTACATGATCTTTCTCCATCAGACGGTCCTGTACGTGATCTTTCTCCATCAGACGGTCCTGTACGTGATCTTTCTCCATCAGACGGTCCTGTACATGATCTTTCTCCATCAGACGGTCCTGTACATGATCTTTCTCCATCAGACGGTCCTGTACATGATCTTTCTCCATCAGACGGTCCTGTACGTGATCTTTCTCCATCAGACGGTCCTGTACGTGATCTTTCTCCATCAGACGGTCCTGTACGTGATCTTTCTCCATCAGACGGTCCTGTACGTGATCTTTCTCCATCAGACGGTCCTGTACGTGATCTTTCTCCATCAGACGGTCCTGTACATGAGCTTTCTTCATCTGACGGTCCTGTACATGATCTTTCTTCATAGGTGCAAGACTCCAGATGCAGCCTGTATTTTATAGGTACAGGGGCCGCAGATGCACCATCTTATATAGCTGCAGGGCTTCCAGATGCACCCTGTCTTATAAAGATGCGGGGCCCCAGATGCCCCCTTAATTGTATAGGTGTGGGGCCCCAGTTACACCCTATATTGTAGAAGTGTGGGGACCAATATGCACCCTGTCATTTAGTTGGGGGGCTCCATATGCCCCCTGTATTGTATAGGAGGGGAGCTCTATATGCCCAACGTATTGCATAGGTGGGAGCCCCGGATGCCTCCTGTATTGCATAGGTTTGGGGCCGCTGTTGTACTCTGAGAACACACACTGAGAGGCCCCCTTTACCACTGACAGATGTGATGTAGAGGAATGTTCTGGAGACGGTTGGCAAATAGCAGTAAGTATCGCTATGTAGGTCAGCGCTGCGCACAACGTACATCACGTCTCACCGGTCGCTAGGCTCTTTGGACCCAATTCAGATTGGATAAAAGTAATTAAAATAAATGATCAGAGCAACAAAAATTAGGCCGCAGCCCAGAATGTGGGGGTCACATCTGGTCAGTGCTCCAGGTGTAGAGTGTGATGCGTATAATGTGGTCAGGTAACACTGTCAGAATGTGGGGGTCACATCAGGTCAGCGGTCAAGGTGTAGACAGTGAGAAGTAAAACGTAGTCGGGTAACACAGGGCAATATTGGCCTGTCGGGATGACAATCGCCCGAAACAAAAGGGTCCTACCAAGTGGTGACCACAAACTGCACAGCCATGCAGAGGAGCCTTGTAGAGACCAATGCACAGGATCCATGGATGCCTACAATGTGCTCAGGGTCTCATGTAACTCTCTGGAAGATGTTTTGTTTATTCTCCGACAGCAAGCAGAGATGCTTAGGAATTACTCCTGAATCTATGAAGTACACTTATTTTAAGGTGTCGGGGGTACAAACCTTACACTAAGCTCAGATGCCCACCCGCCAGTGTCCCCTTTTACCCCACATGATGCACATGGAGCCCTGATGTAGATTCTTGTGCATACAGGAGAGAGTTAAAGGTGCGATGTGCAGCCGGCGCTTGTATGAAAAACAGCATCTGCTGAAGACGTGATGTGTGGGAGCGAAGAGCTGAGCGACGTGTGACGTTACCTTGTATCACTGCATAATTACTATATCATCCTCAGCCTGCTCCCCTGTCCTATATACTGACCCCCAGCAGCCTGCCCCCCTGTCCTATATACTGCCCCCCAGTCCTATATACTGCCCCCCAGTCCTATATACTGCCCCCCAGTCCTATATACTGCAGCCTGCTCCCCTGTCCTATATACTGCAGCCTGCTCCCCTGTCCTATATACTGCAGCCTGCTCCCCTGTCCTATATACTGCAGCCTGCTCCCCTGTCCTATATACTGCAGCCTGCTCCCCTGTCCTATATACTGCAGCCTGCTCCCCTGTCCTATATACTGCAGCCTGCTCCCCTGTCCTATATACTGCAGCCTGCTCCCCTGTCCTATATACTGCAGCCTGCTCCCCTGTCCTATATACTGCAGCCTGCTCCCCTGTCCTATATACTGCAGCCTGCTCCCCTGTCCTATATACTGCAGCCTGCTCCCCTGTCCTATATACTGCAGCCTGCTCCCCTGTCCTATATACTGCAGCCTGCTCCCCTGTCCTATATACTGCAGCCTGCTCCCCTGTCCTATATACTGCAGCCTGCTCCCCTGTCCTATATACTGCAGCCTGCTCCCCTGTCCTATATACTGCAGCCTGCTCCCCTGTCCTATATACTGCAGCTTGCTCCCCTGTCCTATATACTGCAGCCTGCTCCCCTGTCCTATATACTGCAGCCTGCTCCCCTGTCCTATATACTGCAGCCTGCTCCCCTGTCCTATATACTGCAGCCTGCTCCCCTGTCCTATATACTGCAGCCTGCTCCCCTGTCCTATATACTGCAGCCTGCTCCCCTGTCCTATATACTGCAGCCTGCTCACCTGTCCTATATACTGCAGCCTGCTCACCTGTCCTATATACTGCAGCCTGCTCACCTGTCCTATATACTGCAGCCTGCTCACCTGTCCTATATACTGCAGCCTGCTCACCTGTCCTATATACTGCAGCCTGCTCACCTGTCCTATATACTGCAGCCTGCTCACCTGTCCTATATACTGCAGCCTGCTCACCTGTCCTATATACTGCAGCCTGCTCACCTGTCCTATATACTGCAGCCTGCTCACCTGTCCTATATACTGCAGCCTGCTCACCTGTCCTATATACTGCAGCCTGCTCACCTGTCCTATATACTGCAGCCTGCTCACCTGTCCTATATACTGCAGCCTGCTCACCTGTCCTATATACTGCAGCCTGCTCACCTGTCCTATATACTGCAGCCTGCTCACCTGTCCTATATACTGCAGCCTGCTCACCTGTCCTATATACTGCAGCCTGCTCACCTGTCCTATATACTGCAGCCTGCTCACCTGTCCTATATACTGCAGCCTGCTCACCTGTCCTATATACTGCAGCCTGCTCACCTGTCCTATATACTGCAGCCTGCTCACCTGTCCTATATACTGCAGCCTGCTCACCTGTCCTATATACTGCAGCCTGCTCACCTGTCCTATATACTGCAGCCTGCTCACCTGTCCTATATACTGCAGCCTGCTCAACTGTCCTATATACTCCCCCCCCCCCCCCCCCAGCACCTGCTCACCAGTCCTATATAATGCCCCTCAGCAGCCTGGTCACCTGTCCTATATACCCCCCCCCCCAGCAGCCTACTCACCTGTCCTATATACTCTCTCCCCCCAGCAGCCTGCTCACCAGTCCTATATAATACCCCAGCAGCCTGCTCACCTGTCCTATATACCACCCCAGCAGCCTGCTCACCTGTCCTATATACCACCCCAGCAGCCTGGTCACCTGTCCTATATACCCCCCCCCCAGCAGCCTGCTCACCTGTCCTATATATACTGCAGCCTGCTCACCTGTCCTATATACTCACCCCCCCCCAGCAGCCTGCTCACCAGTCCTATATAATGCCCCTCAGCAGCCTGTTCACCTGTCCTATATACCCCCCCCAGCAGCCTACTCTACTGTCCTATAATGCCTAGCAGCAGCAGCCTACTCCCCCTATCCTATAGTGCCTCCTAGCACCAGCAGCCTACTCACCTGCTCTATAATGCCTCCTAGCACCAGCAGCCTACTCACCTGCTCTATAATGCCTCCCAGCAGCAGCATACTCATCTGCTCTATAATGCCTCCCAGCAGCAGCATACTCACCTGCTCTATAATGCCTCCCAGCAGCAGCAGCATACTCATCTGCTCTATAATGCCTCCCAGCAGCAGCATACTCACCTGCTCTATAATGCCTCCCAGCAGCAGCATACTCATCTGCTCTATAATGCCTCCCAGCAGCAGCAGCATACTCATCTGCTCTATAATGCCTCCCAGCAGCAGCATGCTCATCTGCTCTATAATGCCTCCCAGCAGCAGCATACTCATCTGCTCTATAATGCCTCCCAGCAGCAGCATGCTCATCTGCTCTATAATGCCTCCCAGCAGCATACTCATCTGCTCTATAATGCCTCCCAGCAGCAGCATACTCATCTGCTCTATAATGCCTCCCAGCAGCAGCAGCATACTCATCTGCTCTATAATGCCTCCCAGCAGCAGCATACTCATCTGCTCTATAATGCCTCCCAGCAGCAGCATACTCACCTGCTCTATAATGCCTCCTAGCACCAGCAGCCTACTCACCTGCTCTATAATGCCTCCCAGCAGCAGCATACTCATCTGCTCTATAATGCCTCCCAGCAGCAGCATACTCACCTGCTCTATAATGCCTCCCAGCAGCAGCATACTCATCTGCTCTATAATGCCTCCCAGCAGCAGCAGCATACTCATCTGCTCTATAATGCCTCCCAGCAGCAGCATGCTCATCTGCTCTATAATGCCTCCCAGCAGCAGCATACTCATCTGCTCTATAATGCCTCCCAGCAGCAGCATGCTCATCTGCTCTATAATGCCTCCCAGCAGCATACTCATCTGCTCTATAATGCCTCCCAGCAGCAGCATACTCATCTGCTCTATAATGCCTCCCAGCAGCAGCAGCATACTCATCTGCTCTATAATGCCTCCCAGCAGCAGCATACTCATCTGCTCTATAATGCCTCCCAGCAGCAGCAGCATACTCATCTGCTCTATAATGCCTCCCAGCAGCAGCATACTCATCTGCTCTATAATGCCTCCCAGCAGCAGCATACTCATCTGCTCTATAATGCCTCCCAGCAGCAGCATACTCACCTGCTCTATAATGCCTCCCAGCAGCAGCAGCATACTCACCTGCTCTATAATGCCTCCCAGCAGCATACTCATCTGCTCTATAATGCCTCCCAGCAGCAGCAGCATACTCACCTGCTCTATAATGCCTCCCAGCAGCAACATACTCATCTGCTCTATAATGCCTCCCAGCAGCAGCAGCATACTCATCTGCTCTATAATGCCTCCCAGCAGCAGCATACTCATCTGCTCTATAATGCCTCCCAGCAGCAGCATACTCATCTGCTCTATAATGCCTCCCAGCAGCAGCATACTCATCTGCTCTATAATGCCTCCCAGCAGCATACTCACCTGCTCTATAATGCCTGCCAGCAGCAGCATACTCACCTGCTCTATAATGCCTCCCAGCAGCAGCACTCACCTGCTCTATAATGCCTCCCAGCAGCAGCATACTCACCTGCTCTATAATGCCTGCCAGCAGCAGCATACTCATCTGCTCTATAATGCCTCCCAGCAGCAGCATACTCATCTGCTCTATAATGCCTCCCAGCAGCAGCATACTCATCTGCTCTATAATGCCTCCCAGCAGCAGCATACTCATCTGCTCTATAATGCCTCCCAGCAGCAGCATACTCATCTGCTCTATAATGCCTCCCAGCAGCAGCATACTCACCTGCTCTATAATGCCTCCCAGCAGCAGCATACTCACCTGCTCTATAATGCCTCCCAGCAGCAGCATGCTCATCTGCTCTATAATGCCTCCCAGCAGTCGCCTGATCACTTGCTCTATATTATCTTCCCGCAACAGCCTGCTCACCTGCCTTATTCCTGCCCCCTCCCCCCACAGCCTGTCCTATACTGCCTCCTAGTAGTAGCCAACTCACCTGTCCTATACTGTTTAACAGCAGCCTGCTCCCCTGCTCTATACTGCCACCAAGCAGCAGCAGCCTACTACCTTTTTCCATACTTCCCCCAGCAGCAGCAGCCTACTCCCCTTCTCCATACTGTCCCCAGCAGCAGCAGCCTACTCCCCTTCTCCATACTGTCCCCAGCAGCAGCAGCCTACTCCCCTTCTCCATACTGTCCCCAGCAGCAGCAGCCTACTCCCCTTCTCCATACTGTCCCCAGCAGCAGCAGCCTACTCCCCTTCTCCATACTGCCCCCAGCAGCAGCTGCCTACTCCCCTTCTCCATACTGTCCCCAGCAGCAGCAGCCTACTCCCCTTCTCCATACTGTCCCCAGCAGCAGCAGCCTACTCCCCTTCTCCATACTGTCCCCAGCAGCAGCAGCCTACTCCCCTTCTCCATACTGTCCCCAGCAGCAGCTGCCTACTCCCCTTCTCCATACTGCCCCCAGCAGCAGCTGCCTACTCCCCTTCTCCATACTGCCCCCAGCAGCAGCTGCCTACTCCCCTTCTCCATACTGCCCCCAGCAGCAGCTGCCTACTCCCCTTCTCCATACTGCCCCCAGCAGCAGCTGCCTACTCCCCTTCTCCATACTGCCCCCAGCAGCAGCTGCCTACTCCCCTTCTCCATACTGTCCCCAGCAGCAGCGGCCTACTCCCCTTCTCCATACTGTCCCCAGCAGCAGCTGCCTACTCCCCTTCTCCATACTGTCCCCAGCAGCAGCAGCCTACTCCCCTTCTCCATACTGCCCCCAGCAGCAGCTGCCTACTCCCCTTCTCCATACTGTCCCCAGCAGCAGCGGCCTACTCCCCTTCTCCATACTGTCCCCAGCAGCAGCTGCCTACTCCCCTTCTCCATACTGTCCCCAGCAGCAGCTGCCTACTCCCCTCCTCCATATTGCCCCCAGCAGCAGCAGCCTACTCCCCTTCTCCATACTGCCCCCAGCAGCCGCTGCCTACTCCCCTTCTCCATAATGTCCCCAGCAGCAGCAGCCGCCTACTCCCCTTCTCCATACTGCCCCCAGCAGCAGCTGCCTACTCCCCTTCTCCATACTGTCCTCAGCAGCAGCAGCCTACTCCTCTTCTATATTGGCCCCAGCAGCAGCTGCCTACTCACCTTCTCCATACTGTCCCCAGCAGCAGCAGCCGGCTTCTCCCCTTCTCCATACTGCCCCCAGCAGCAGCTGCCTACTCCCGTTCTCCATACTGTCCCCAGCAGCCGCTGCCTACTCCCCTTCTCCATACTGTCCCCAGCAGCAGCAGCCGCCTACTCCCCTTCTCCATACTGCCCCCAGAAGCAGCTGCCTACTCCCCTTCTCCATACTGTCCCCAGCAGCAGCCGCCTACTCCTCTTCTATATTGCCCCCAGCAGCAGCTGCCTACTCCCCTTCTCCATACAGTCCCCAGCAGCAGCAGCCGCCTACTCCCCTTCTCCATATTGCCCTCAGCAGCAGCAGCCTACTCCTCTTCTATATTGCCCCCAGAAGCAGCCACCTACTCCCCTTCTCCATACTGTCCCCAGCAGCAGCCGCCTACTCCTCTTCTATATTGCCCCCAGCAGCAGCTGCCTACTCCCCTTCTCCATACAGTCCCCAGCAGCAGCAGCCGCCTACTCCCCTTCTCCATATTGCCCTCAGCAGCAGCAGCAGCCTACTCCTCTTCTATATTGCCCCCAGCAGCAGCAGCCTACTCCTCTTCTATATTGCCCCCAGCAGCAGCAGCCTACTCCTCTTCTATATTGCCCCCAGCAGCAGCAGCCTACTCCTCTTCTATATTGCCTCTCCATAGCAGCAACTTTCTCCCCTGCTCTATAATGCCTCCCAGCAGTAGCCTGCTCAGCTGCCCACCAAATTACCAGGGAAGCAAATAGGGGCACAAACACCAACACTATAATACCCTACCTGCAGCAGCTAGATCACCTGTCCTATTATCACAAAACCCACTGGGGGGCACTAAAACCAAGGGTATACCGCCTCGCTGCAACAGCCTGCTCATCCAGCCCTATCACCTGGTAAAACCATTAACCCTTCAATTAGTGGGTAAAACCATTATTTACCCTTCCGTCACCATGAACAACTCTTCACTTTGCAATCACGACCATTAACCCTTGCATTCCCAGTAATCCCGAGAAGACAGAGAAGCTGCAGAGTGCAGGTAGAGGCTATCGTTCTCCTCATAATGTAATTGTGCAAGGCCTGCTGAGCACCTTACAGAGCCCCTAAGCCAGGCAGAGGATGGCATCAGTGCCCAGGGGTTCCTGCAAGACATATGTACGCAGCTCATGGTCATCACTCACCGGAGACGACAGGCGCTGGAGCATGATGATAGGGGTGAGCAGCGAGTGCTGAATGACAGATCGAGCTGGGTGTAAAGAGAATGAACGTGAGGGAAGAGGCTGCGATCAGAGCATGCTCACTGCACATAGCTCTACATGTGACACCACTCACATCCAGAGCTGTATTCCCAAATTACAAGCACATCCGGAGCATGCTCACTGCACATAGCTCTACATGTGACACCACTCACATCCAGAGCTGTATTCCCAAATTACAAGCACATCCGGAGCATGCTCACTGCACATAGCTCTACATGTGACACCACTCACATCCAGAGCTGTATTCCCAAATTACAAGCACATCCGGAGCATGCTCACTGCAAATAGCTCTACATGTGACACCACTCACATCCAGAGCTGTACCCCCACACTGAAGGAACAGATAGAGTAAGGCACCACAGGAGGTTCTATGGAGAACCCCCTGCCTCAAAACATACCAACCTCAGTTGTCCTACTAAGGGACTTGTTTTTGGGTTCTCAGTATAAGATATGGATCCCCAACCTCTCCCACAAGATAACACATTTTCCATAGGGTCAGTCACCCAGCTGTCCCAAGTCCCTGAAGAGTAAACATCTTCAATGACATTCACCTGTCTACTGCTACCCAAGCAGTGTGTCAGTCTACACTACGGACAGAATTGTGTGTGTGTGGGGGGGGGGGGGCACAATGACTACAGATAGTGACTGGGGGCAGATATCAGACCTTGAGGGGTTAAATGTTGACTTTTCAGGATGGGGCATATTCACACCATAAACCATGTGAAAATGGCACCCCCGTTGTTACTGGCTGGCGGATCTCATGGTGCTGCAGAGATGTGTGGATGTCGCCATAAAGCAGTCATGTGGCTATAAACTGTTAATAGTGGGCACCGGAGGATCCTGCGGCAGGGGCCTGGCACACAGGGATGGGTACACTTCCGCAGCGAGCAATGAACTGGTTGCCATGACTTCATCGTGGGAAAAGAACGTGCGGAGGGGGAGGACGCCATGAGAGGAGCTATTTAAAAAGACAGCATCACATTCGGAAAACGCAGGGAGTAGGCGACGGGGTTCAGTGTCCCCCCCCACCCCCACCCCAATTGTCACCCCCACAATGGGGCCAGCTGAAACACAAACGATCTCTGCCCTAATACAGTACGCCAGGGAGAAGACTCTACATAACTGCACTGTCTAAGCATGCTGGGATGTGTGGGGTCTATAGAGGGGCATCCAATATCAGGAGGGTCTATAGAGGGGGGGCGTCCGATATCAGGAGGGTCTATAAGGGGGGATCGTCCGATATCAGGAGGGTCTATAAGGGGGGGATCGTCCGATATCAGGAGGGTCTATAAGGGGGGATCGTCCGATATCAGGAGGGTCTATCAGGGGGATCGTCCGATATCAGGAGGGTCTATCAGGGGGATCGTCCGATATCAGGAGGGTCTATCAGGGGGATCGTCCGATATCAGGAGGGTCTATCAGGGGGATCGTCCGATATCAGGAGGGTCTATCAGGGGGATCGTCCGATATCAGGAGGGTCTATAAGGGGGGGAGCGTCCGATATCAGGAGGGTCTATAAGGGGGGGAGCGTCCGATATCAGGAGGGTCTATAGAGGGGGGGGGGGGGGGCGTCCGATATCAGGAGGGTCCATAGAGGGGGGGGGGGGGGGCGTCCGATATCAGGAGGGTCTATAGAGGGGGGGGGGCGTCCGATATCAGGAGGGTCTATAGAGGGGGGGGGGCGTCCGATATCAGGAGGGTCTATAGAGGGGGGGGGCGTCCGATATCAGGAGGGTCTATAGAGGGGGGGGGGCGTCCGATATCAGGAGGGTCTATAGAGGGGGGGCGTCCGATATCAGGAGGGTCTATAGAGGGGGGGCGTCCGATATCAGGAGGGTCTATAGAGGGGGGGCGTCCGATATCAGGAGGGTCTATAGAGGGGGGGCGTCCGATATCAGGAGGGTCTATAGAGGGGGGGCGTCCGATATCAGGAGGGTCTATAGAGGGGGGGTGTCCGATATCAGGAGGGTCTATAGAGGGGGGGGGGTCCGATATCAGGAGGGTCTATAGAGGGGGGGCGTCCGATATCAGGAGGGTCTATAAGAGGAGAGGCCAATGATATGAGGGTCTATAAGAGGAGAGGCCAATATAAGTTCTCAGTTCTGGAATCATGAGATAAGACTCCCACTGATAAACACTATGGGCAGCAACATCCCTGCACGAGACGGCTGATAACAGAGAATAATAAACAACTCTCTCTCCTACAAGCCTCCAGTGGCTGACATCAGAGGACAGCAGATTACAGGCACAGTAAGCACTGTTAGTGATGAAGCCTCATACTGTACAGCAATCTGTAGCTGAGCTGGGAAGTCTCCCCCACGTACATTGGATGCATGCAGCGCGAGTGCCCCCTGCTGGCTGCAGCAGGGACTTTACATGATTACTTGTCTCATTCCAGTGTATCAGGCTAGTCAGATCTCTCCACTGATCTCATGGACTCCTGCCTCATCTCTTTCCACAACTATTAAGGTCTCCTGACCATGCTCTTTCCACAACCTTCACGGACTCCTGACCTTTCACTTCACAAACCTCAGAATTCTGCTTCTCTCTGCACAACCATCATGGACTCCTGCCTCATCTCTCTGCACAACCATCATGGACTCCTGCCTCATCTCCCCAGGACCATCATGGACTCCTGCCTCATCTCTCCACGACCATCATGGACTCCTGCCTCATCTCTCTCCACGACCATCATGGACTCCTGCCTCATCTCTCTCCACGACCATCATGGACTCCTGCCTCATCTCTGCACAACCCTCATGGACTCCTGCCTCATCTCTCTGCACAACCATCATGGACTCCTGCCTCATCTCTCTGCACAACCATCATGGACTCCTGCCTCATCTCCCCAGGACCATCATGGACTCCTGCCTCATCTCCCCAGGACCATCATGGACTCCTGCCTCATCTCTCTCCACGACCATCATGGACTCCTGCCTCATCTCTGCACAACCCTCATGGACTCCTGCCTCATCTCTCCACGACCATCATGGACTCCTGCCTCATCTCTCCACGACCATCATGGACTCCTGCCTCATCTCTCTGCACAACCATCATGGACTCCTGCCTCATCTCTCTCCACGACCATCATGGACTCCTGCCTCATCTCTCCACGACCATCATGGACTCCTGCCTCATCTCTGCACAACCATCATGGACTTCTGCCTCATCTCTCTCCACGAACCTCAAGGACTCGTGCCTCATCTCTCTCCACGACCCTCAAGGACTCCTGCCTCATCTCTCTCCACGAACCTCACGGGACTCCTGCCTCATCTCTCTCCACGACCCTCACAGGACTCCTGCCTCATCTCTCTCCACGAACCTCACAGGACTCCTGCCTCATCTCTCTCCACGACCCTCATGGACTCCTGCCTCATCTCTCCACGACCCTCATGGACTCCTGCCTCATCTCTCCACGACCATCATGGACTCCTGCCTCATCTCTCCACGACCATCATGGACTCCTGCCTCCTCTCTCCACGACCCTCATGGACTCCTGCCTCATCTCTCCACGACCCTCATGGACTCCTGCCTCATCTCTCCACGACCATCATGGACTCCTGCCTCATCTCTCCACGACCATCATGGACTCCTGCCTCATCTCTCCACGACCATCATGGACTCCTGCCTCATCTCTCTCCACGACCCTCATGGACTCCTGCCTCATCTCTCTCCACGACCCTCATGGACTCCTGCCTCATCTCTCTCCACTGACCTCATGGACTCCTGCCTCTTTTTTTCTCTACGACACTCAGACTTTTGCTTCTTCTCCCTGCATGGCCCTCATGAACTCCCGCCTATACTCTCTCCATGACCCTTATGAACTCCCTACCCTTCTCTCCACCAACCTTATAGACTCCTGCCTCTACTCTCTTCACTATCCTCAGACTGCTGCCCCTTCTCTCTCCACCATCCTCAAGGTCTTTTGAACCCTTCTCTCCTCAGACCTCTGCCCTGTTTCTTTACACCACCATCATGGACCTAGGCCGTTCTTTCTCCGTAGCACCTTCTTTCTCTGCTGTCCTCTCATCCATATACTTTTCTCTTTGCTACCTTTATGAACCACCTCCTTCTACCACACTGCAGGTAACCAGCTCCTCTTTCACATCCAGTATTTGATCCTGAGGCAGAACACAGTCCTGAGGCAGTCACTTCCCCTTTAAATGAGGATTTTATTCCAGGAACAATGTGAGTAAGAAAAGTTCATCCTGGAAACTCATCCAACCGGTTGTGCAGAGGGCTGGAGAAGTTTACATGATAGACGATCTCATCTACACTCATAATAGGGGACCCAAGAGCAGAGAATCCAAGTTCATAGATGGCTCTATAATCTTCAAATGCGTGAAACCCACTAGAGGATGCCACTAGACAACGTAAAGAGGGAGTCACCAAGCTTTCCACACAGCCTGCATGGGCTATACATTTGAATTTCTATGCAAGGTTACATTTCTCCTCAATGCAGTTCTACAATTCTATTTATGAAACAGGAGGCTCAGGATGAGCAGAGCTGCTGCAGTCAGTCTGGCACTAGAACATGACTAGATTTCATGGTGAAACTCAAACACCATTTTGGGGATGTCTTGAGGTGAACAATGGCCGTTCCCATGATCACATTACGTCTCCTAATGCTGAAATACAATACAGAATTTTTCTTGCAGCTGGGCCCAACACAGGATCAGCAAAAGATGGCGTCCTCTGCATGTCAGGCAGAACTCTGCATGTCCCATTATTAGGACTGTAGGACTGTCATCTGGAGGAGAGCAATGCTTCATAAGGGACAATGATTGCAGTGAGGTAACCTTCCCCCATCATTGCTGGGGCCCCTCAAACTGTGTTGGCCCCCTGCACATTGCATATTTTTGCAGCGGCTGAAATGTGGGGAATCCTTGGCCAATAATGAAAACTATAATATCTTACCGAACCATGAGAAGTGACTAGACATGAGCGAACTTACAGTAAGTTTGATTCGTCACGAACTTCTCGGCTCGGCAGTTGATGACTTATCCTGCATAAATAAGTTCAGCTTTCAGGTGCTCCCGTGGGCTGGAAAAGGTGGATACATTCCAAGGAGACTCTTTCCTAGGACTGTATCCACCTTTTCAAGCCCATCGGAGCACCTGAACGCTTAACTAATTTATGCAGGATGATTCAACAACTGCAGAGCCGAGAAGTTTGTGATGAATCGAACTTACTGTAAGTTCGCTCATCTATAGATGTGACCTAGAGTGACCCTGAGTAATGAGGCCACCAACACAATCAGAGTTTAGACTGCCAGGCATGGCCCAGAGGGACCACGAAGAATAAGGGCCTCCGCCATCAGAGCACCTCAGAGTCTACATCATGGGGCATGATCCAGAGTGACCACGAAAAATAAGGACCCCCCGACGTCATAGCGCCTCAGTCTACACCGCGTGGCATGATAGAGTGACCACGAAGAATAAGGCCCCCACCACTATCAGATTCCATACATTGGGGCAGGAGCCAAAATGACCCAGAACAATGAGGCCCCCTGGGACCTCCACCAAAAACAGTCTTCATAGTCTGGCATGAACCAGAGTGAGTAATGAGACACCCCCGTCTCCATCATAGTCCATTTCATGGGGAAGGACCTAAAGCGACTGAGTAGTGAGGCCCCAGCTGTCACCAGAAACAGAGCCCGCAACTCAAAGCAAGAGCCAGGGTGACCGTGAAGAATGAGGCCCCTGCCTCTATCAGAGCCCATATCACAGGACATGACCCAGAGTGATGCCGAAGAATAAGGCCCTCGCCACAACCAGAGCCTATCAGAATCTACACCATGGGGTATCACCCAGAGTGAGTAACAAGGCCCCCACCTCTATCATAGCCCATAGCACCCTTATCACCGCCAATGACCGTGAGTTACCCCGAGCAATGGGGCCCCCCGCCACTATGAGAGCCCATACCACAGAACGTGACCCAGAGTGACCTCAGAGTAATGAGGCAGTCACCATCACATAGAGCCCAAACTGCCAAGCATGACCCAGATCAACCTCGAAGCATAAGGCCTCCACCACCAACAGAACCCATACCTCAGGGCATGAATTAGAGTGACCCCCAAACAATGAGGACACCACCAACAACCCCAATCACACATTGTACCATGCAGTCTCAGAGTTAACTCCAGGGTCTATACATGTTCACATACGAGAGGAGTAACTTTCCCGAGTGAGGGTCCTATTATACAGGGTGACCAAGTGTAACAGGTCCAGTGTTCAAGTGACGCTCGTTCATAGGTTGATTCAAAGGGGTATTTCGGCCTTGGACATCTTATCCCCCATCCAAAGGATAGGGGATAAGATGTCTGATCGTAGGGGTCCCACTGAATGGACCCCCGCGATCTCTGTGCATCCCCCAGCATTCTGTGAGAGTGAGGCGTGACGTCACGGCCACGCCCCCGCGTGACATCACACCAGGCCCCTGCATTCATTTGTACAGGAGGAGGCGTGGCAGCAGTCATGTCCCATCCCATAAACATGAATGGATGGAGCGTGCCGTTATGTCATGAGGGGGCGGGGGCATGACGTTACATCTCGGGAGCAGCGCCTGGCACATAATGCCGGGGGCTGCAAAGAAATATATATTTTTTTTAAATCCTCGACAGTCTGACACACAACTCCCATGAAAAAGGTAAATTGTGACAGCTGTCCTCACCATAGCTGAGCTGTGTAAAAGGCTTCATGGTTATTACCAGGCGGCCACAGCGGCTGTCTCCACATCGGGGAACTAATCATAAGCGACCCGCGGGCGCCGTTCTGCTTCTCTAAACCCACCCCCCCCCCCCAAATGAATTATCAGCCGCTGCGCTGTCCCCCACATCGGGGAACTGTCATATGTGACCCACCGGCACTTTAAATGAATTAGCTGTGTGCCGCGGTCCTGGAAATTATTAATAAAGGACATCTGAACTGTGCCCGGGCTGCAAAAACAAAATAAACTTTGACTCCCCTTCCTACGTTCCCCCCTTGCTCCAGTATCGGCCCCATGCTGCTTCCTGGGGGCGGGAATGTCACAGAGCCGTCAGCGTATCACCAGCCGCAGCGATGTCCCGCCTTGGCCGGTGATTGGCTGAGCACTCATTTAAGGAGC
Source organism: Hyla sarda (assembly GCF_029499605.1). Taxonomy (NCBI): domain Eukaryota; kingdom Metazoa; phylum Chordata; class Amphibia; order Anura; family Hylidae; genus Hyla; species Hyla sarda. The sequence goes on from NW_026610405.1 coordinate 111,330, forward strand.
TGACCAGAAGCAGAGCAGCGCCCGCGGGTCACTTATGATTAGTTCCCCTGCTCTAACACAGCGCCCATATAAAATGCTCTGAGACTTTACTACAGTTACTGATGAACCAGGTGGCTTAGGATGAACAGCGCCTCCACCAGGTACTAGACTGGGTAGGTTGAAGTGAGAAGTCTTCTGCTTCTTCATGTGTGAAGGGTCAAAGTTTGTTAAAGTTGGTAGCATTAGGCAAGTGACCTGGGGCCACTGCTGCAGGCGATCCTGGACGAGCTGACGTGTGAGAGCCGCTCGCTCTGGGGCCTGGAGAAGCGGATGCCCTTCATCGTCCTCCCTGAGTTGCTGTACATTAATAGTCTGGACACATTGTAAGTCTCATTACAGCGCAGCGCACACTAATACGATGAGCGCCGCGGACGCCACCACACACTAACCAAACGTATTCCACTAAATGAGGCGGATTACACGATCAATGCAGAGACTGTGAGCGTCCGACACCTGCAGATAACCTTCACACCCCCGCACTGGGCCAAGGACACTGCCCCAAGAAGACACAACCGGGACCTCACAGGAGCGCCCCCTCTGGTCATCAGGTTAGTATCATGTACAATCACCTGCAGTGTGAGACCTCACAGGAGCGCCCCCTCTGGTCATCAGGCCCAGTATCATTTACAGACAGTCCCCTGCAGTGTGAGACCTCACAGGAGCGCCCCCTCTAGTCATCAGGTTAGTATCATGTACAATCACCTGCAGTGTGAGACCTCACAGGAGCGCCCCCTCTGGTCATCAGGTTAGTATCATGTACAGACAGTCCCCTGCAGTGTGAGACCTCACAGGAGCGCCCCCTCTGGTCATCAGGTTAGTATCATGTACAGACAGTCCCCTGCAGTGTGAGACCTCACAGGAGCGCCCCCTCTGGTCATCAGGCCGAGTATCATGTATATACAGTCACATGCAGTGTGAGACCTCACAGGAGCGCCCCCTCTGGTCATCAGGTTAGTATCATGTACAATCACCTGCAGTGTGAGACCTCACAGGAGCGCCCCCTCTGGTCATCAGGCCGAGTATCATGTATACACAGTCACATGCAGTGTGAGACCTCACAGGAGCGCCCCCTCTGGTCATCAGGCCAAGTATCATGTATACACAGTCACATGCAGTGTAAAACCTTACCCATTCATACTGACCACACACAGCGCCCCCAGTGTTACACAATGACATCACAATCAGCTCTGTATTATCATGGAAACCAGCATACTATCGTGAGCTTTGTTCTGCGCCATTTATACAGGTTTGGGCAATTGATGTAGGAGGCGGTGCGTTGGCGCCCCCTACTGTCCATCATTCTCCATGGTATTCTCTGATGCATTAGGACAGGGGTGAGGCTGTTTGGGTGCAACATGCAAACATTACAACAACATCATTCCCAAAAATGACCCAGCCTCATCTAATAATGTAGAGCAACAATGGTGAAGCCCACAAAGACCAATCAGATGACAGCTGGAAAAAACATCTGCCTTGACAATTTACAATGAATGTTAGCACACTATATAGACGCAAAATCCCACTGGGACTATAAGTCCACTCACTGCAGCTATGAGGAGGCACCTGGTCACACACAGCGAAGCAACAGAAGGAGAGGAAAACTGCCGCCCGTCCCGGGAAAACGGCGGCCCGTCCCGGGAAAACGGCGGCCCGTCCCGGGAAAACGGCGGCCCGTCCCAGGAAGGGCCCTGCGTAAAGATGGACTGGAAAAAGGATGAGAACAGGCGCAATAGTTATTGGGCGAAGGTTGAGATTCCCATCAGTATAAAGGAGATCAGGAAGATTACAGTCAGGGTCACTGCAGGGCTGGAGGGGGCGGGCCATGACAAAGAAACACCAAAGAGAGGTCATGTTCTGCCCCTTTAGGCCACCAAAAAATTATTCACATCTCCTCTGAAAGAAATAAGCTGACGTCAGTCCACGAGAGCAGAGAGCGTGAGATACTCATACAGGAGGACATGGCGTCTCTTGGGAGCGCAGCTCTTGTGAGATACAGTGCGGTCTATGTGACAGGACGGAGCCTGGGAAAGTGACAGATAAACAGGATGTAATCAGAGAATATGAAAATCCTAAATATGACCAGGGGCCCCTAGAGAGAAGACAAGGGACACAGACAAGGGGTCTATAGAGGGGGATCTCCGGGTGCCCCGAGAAGGGGGACCTCCAAGTGTACAGAATAAGGGGATCATGAGGTTAAAGGATGACCCCCAGGAAACACAGGTGTTGGCCCAATCCTATCGCTCTTCAGGTTAGCGTGGCCTCTCAGGATGTTTGTCTGACACGCAGAGACATGAAATGATTACTCAAAGATTTCAGCAGAAACATCCCTGAGTCATGGCCTCCTCCCTCTAGAGGTGACTACACAAGATCTATGTATACCTCAGGGACCAGGTGTCAGAGAACCAGATGAACAGGAGAAACCTGCACCACAGACTCCAGGAACAGAGAGCGTGCGGTGCTGATGGAGAGGATGAGGAAGGCATAACTAGTAGTGCGAACAGAATGCCTCCGCTCGGGTCTGCCGATACGAGGGCGCTCGGGTCTGCCGATACGAGGGCGCTCGGGTCTGCCGATACGAGGGCGCTCGGGTCTGCCGATACGAGGGCGCTCGGGTCTGCCGATACGAGGGCGCTCGGGTCTGCCGATACGAGGGCGCTCGGGTCTGCCGATACGAGGGCGCTCGGGTCTGCCGATACGAGGGCGCTCGGGTCTGCCGATACGAGGGCGCTCGGGTCTGCCGATACGAGGGCGCTCGGGTCTGCCGATACGAGGGCGCTCGGGTCTGCCGATACGAGGGCGCTCGGGTCTGCCGATACGAGGGCGCTCGGGTCTGCCGATACGAGGGCGCTCGGGTCTGCCGATACGAGGGCGCTCGGGTCTGCCGATACGAGGGCGCTCGGGTCTGCCGATACGAGGGCGCTCGGGTCTGCCGATATACTACATGAGATCGGGAGGACGTCTTCCCCTATATACTACATGAGATCGGGAGGACGTCTTCCCCTATATACTACATGAGATCAGGAGGACGTCTTCCCCTATATACTACATAAGATCGGGAGGACGTCTTCCCCTATATACTACATGAGATCGGGAGGACGTCTTCCCCTATATACTACATGAGATCAAGAGGACGTCTTCCCCTATATACTACATGAGATCAGGAGGACGTCTTCCCCTATATACTACATGAGATCAGGAGGACATCTTCCCCTATATACTACATGAGATCGGGAGGACGTCTTCCCCTATATACTACATGAGATCAGGAGGACGTCTTCCCCTATATACTACATGAGATCAGGAGGACGTATTCCCCTATAGCAGGAGAGGATAAAGGACGCCAGGGTGATCGTAACGATGCAGTCACAGCACTCCTCTCGCACCAGCGCATTAGATCCACTGCAAACTTGGCCCAGAGATGGTTCTAAACACCCAGATGAATCACGGCGGGCACCAGATGCCAGGACACTGTCCAGATGTCATACACAGTAGCGCTCCACACCGCACACCCACCGCTCCCCGCACCCATAACAAGACTGATTTATTGTAACATGGAAGCCTTAAAGGGCCGGTGTCACACTGGGATAGAAGACCCACAAATATCTATTACACTTCATCTGTAAGAGCGCTGCATGTGAACCTGTCTGATATCAGATGTCTACCATTGGCTGTACACTGGTTGGGGGAGGGGGGGGGATTTATCATAGGATGTACACTGGTTGGGGGTGGGGTTATCTTTGGATGTACACTGGTTGGGGGTGGGGTTATCTTTGGATGTACATTGGTTGGGGGGGTTATCTTTGGATGTACACTGGTTGGGGGAGGGGGGGGGATTTATCATAGGATGTACACTGGTTGGGGGTGGGGTTATCTTTGGATGTACACTGGTTGGGGGTGGGGTTATCTTTGGATGTACACTGGTTGGGGGTGGGGTTATCTTTGGATGTACACTGGTTGGGGGTGGGGTTATCTTTGGATGTACACTGGTTGGGAGGTTATCTTTGGATGTACACTGGTTGGGGGGTTATCTTTGGATGTACACTGGTTGGGGGTGGGGTTATCTTTGGATGTACATTGGTTGGGGGGGTTATCTTTGGATATACACTGGTTGGGGGGGTTATCTTTGGATGTACACTGGTTGGGGGAGGGGGGATTTATCTTTGGATGTACACTGGTTGGGTGAGGGGGGGATTTATCTTTGGATGTACACTGGTTGGGGGTGGGGGGGATTTATCTTTGGATGTACACTGGTTGGGGGAGGGGGGGATTTATCTTTGGATGTACACTGGTTGGGGGTGGGGTTATCTTTGGATGTACACTGGTTGGGGGTGGGGTTATCTTTGGATGTACACTGGTTGGGGGTGGGGTTATCTTTGGAAGTACACTGGTTGGGGGTGGGGTTATCTTTGGAAGTACACTGGTTGGGGGTGGGGTTATCTTTGGATGTATACTGGTTGGGGGGTTATTATCTTTGGATGTACACTGGTTGGGGGTTTTTATCTTTGGATGTACACTGGTTGGGGGTGGGGTAATCTTTGGATGTACACTGGTTGGGGTTATCTTTGGATGTACACTGGTTGGGGGTGGGGTTATCTTTGGATGTACACTGGTTGGGGTTATCTTTGGATGTACACTGGTTGGGGGTGGGGTTATCTTTGGATGTACACTGGTTGGGGTTATCTGGATGTACACTGGTTGGGGTTATCTGGATGTACACTGGTTAGGGTTGGGTGTTATCTTTGGATGTACACTGGTTGGGGGTTATCTTTGGATGTACACTGGTTGGGGGGTTATCTTTGGATGTACACTGGTTGGGGTGATTTATCATAGGATGTACACTGGTTGGAGGGGGGGGGATTTATCTTTGGATGTACACTGGTTGGGCGGGTTATCTTTGGATGTACACTGGTTGGGGGGGGTTATCTTTGGATATACACTGGTTGGGGGGGTTATCTTTGGATATACACTGATTGGGGAGGTTATCTTTGGATGTACACTGGTTGGTTGAGGGGGGCTATCTTTGGATGTATACTGGTTGGGGGGATATCATTGGATGTATACTGGTTGGGGGGGATATCGTTGGATGTATACTGGTTGGGGGGGATATCGTTGGATGTATACTGGTTGGGGGGGTTATCGTTGGATGTATACTGGTTGGGGGGGTTATCTTTGGATGTACACTGGTTGGGGTTGGGGTTATCTTTGGATGTACACTGGTTGGGGTTATCTTTGGATGTACACTGGTTGGGGTTGGGGTTGTCTTTGGATGTACACTGGTTGGGGGGTTATCTTTGGATGTACACTGGTTGGGGGTGGGGTTATCTTTGGATGTACACTGGTTGGGGGTGGGGTTATCTTTGGATGTACACTGGTTGGGGGTGGGGTTATCTTTGGATGTACACTGGTTGGGGGTGGAGTTATCTTTGGATGTACACTGGTTTGGGGTGGGGTTATCTTTGGATGTACACTGGTTGGGGTTGGGGGTTATCTTTGGATGTACACTGGTTGGGGTTATCTTTGGATGTACACTGGTTGGGAGGTTATCTTTGGATGTACACTGGTTGGGAGGTTATCTTTGGATGTACACTGGTTGGGGTTGGGGTTATCTTTGGATGTACACTGGTTGGGGTTGGGGTTATCTTTGGATGTACACTGGTTGGGGTTGGGGTTATCTTTGGATGTACACTGGTTGGGGTTGGGGTTATCTTTGGATGTACACTGGTTGGGGTTATCTTTGGATGTACACTGGTTGGGAGGTTATCTTTGGATGTACATTGGTTGGGGGGTTATCTTTCGATGTACACTGGTTGGGGGTTATCTTTCGATGTACACTGGTTGGGGTTGGGGTTATCTTTCGATGTACACTGGTTGGGGTGGGGTTATCTTTGGATGTACACTGGTTGGGGTGGGGTTATCTTTGGATGTACACTGGTTGGGGTTATCTTTGGATGTACACTGGTTGGGGTTATCTTTGGATGTACACTGGTTGGGGTTATCTTTGGATGTACACTGGTTGGGGGTGGGGTTATCTTTGGATGTACACTGGTTGGGGTTGGGGTTATCTGGATGTACACTGGTTAGGGTTGGGTGTTATCTTTGGATGTACACTGGTTGGGGGTTATCTTTGGATGTACACTGGTTGGGGGGTTATCTTTGGATGTACACTGGTTGGGGTGATTTATCATAGGATGTACACTGGTTGGGCGGGGGGATTTATCTTTGGATGTACACTGGTTGGGCGGGTTATCTTTGGATGTACACTGGTTGGGGGGGTTATCTTTGGATATACACTGATTGGGGAGGTTATCTTTGGATATACACTGATTGGGGAGGTTATCTTTGGATGTACACTGGTTGGTTGAGGGGGGCTATCTTTGGATGTATACTGGTTGGGGGGATATCATTGGATGTATACTGGTTGGGGGGGGATATCGTTGGATGTATACTGGTTGGGGGGGATATCGTTGGATGTACACTGGTTGGGGTTATCTTTGGATGTACACTGGTTGGGGTTGGGGTTATCTTTGGATGTACACTGGTTGGGGTTGGGGTTGTCTTTGGATGTACACTGGTTGGGGGGTTATCTTTGGATGTACACTGGTTGGGGGTGGGGTTATCTTTGGATGTACACTGGTTGGGGGTGGGGTTATCTTTGGATGTACACTGGTTGGGGGTGGGGTTATCTTTGGATGTACACTGGTTGGGGGTGGGGTTATCTTTGGATGTACACTGGTTGGGGGTGGGGTTATCTTTGGATGTACACTGGTTGGGGGTGGGGTTATCTTTGGATGTACACTGGTTGTGGTTGGGGTTATCTTTGGATGTACACTGGTTGGGGGGTTATCTTTGGATGTATACTGGTTGGGGGGATATCGTTGGATGTATACTGGTTGGGGGGGATATCGTTGGATGTATACTGGTTGGGGGGGATATCGTTGGATGTATACTGGTTGGGGGGGTTATCGTTGGATGTACACTGGTTGGGGGGGTTATCTTTGGATGTATACTGGTTGGGGGGGATATCGTTGGATGTATACTGGTTGGGGGGGTTATCGTTGGATGTACACTGGTTGGGGGGGTTATCTTTGGAAGTATACTGGTTCGGGGGGGTTATCTTTGGATGTACACTGGTTGGGGGGTTATCTTTGGATGTATACTGGTTGGGGGGGCCATCTTTGGATGTACACAGGTTGTGGGGGTATTATTTTTGGATATAAACTGGTTGGGGGGTATTATCTTTAGATGTACACTGGTTGGGGGGTATTATCTTTGGATGTACACTGGTTGGGGGGGTTATCTTTGGATGTACAATGGTTGGGGGGGGGTTATCTTTGGATGTACAATGGTTGGGGGGGGTTATCTTTGGATGTACAATGGTTGGGGGGGGTTATCTTTGGATGTACAATGGTTGGGGGGGTTATCTTTGGATGTACAATGGTTGGGGGGGTATTATCTTTGGATGTACACTGGTTGGGGGGGTATTATCTTTGAATGTACACAGGTTAGGGGGGGGGGGGGGGTTATTTAATATACTGTGCCTTTTCGATAAATTAGATGCAGATACAACTACCAATCGTATGTGAAATCTCAGCCACAGCGACTGACAGATTCTCTCCGTATTTTTGCGCACTGTGCACCAGTGTAGATTCATCTCCTCTCAGGGGACGGTTTCTCATTTTAAGTGTGTTTCCTGGTGATTTATTGTGTGCAAATTGTTAAAAATTGCCCAACATTATTCACGTCTGTTCTCCACCTGACCAGGCGCAATTTATACTCAACCCAAAACTTAAATCGGTGAATTTTCAAGCAGGAATTATAAAGAAGCATACATAAATTGTGTCAAAACAATAAACCCAAAAACAACAGAACAAATGACACCTCACCCCAAAGTGTACTACAAAGATGAACATGTTTCCATTCTACAACAAGAAGAGCTATGACACTTACTTGATGTAGTATCGGGCGCCCTCGAACGTGTAGGCCTCCTCCCAACCGGTGGGTAAATCTACAAATGAAGAAGATAGAGACTGTATGAGCACATGGGCAAGAGTATATGATGGGTAAGAGGTGATCACTCCTGATAGTGTGCCCCCCTGTGGTCAGGAGTATATAATGGGTGAGAGGTGATCACCCCCTATACTGTGTCTCCCAGTGGTCAGCAGTATATGATGGGTGAGGGGTGATCAGCCCCTATACTGTGCACCCCTGTGGTCAGGAGTATATGATGGGTAAGAGGTGATCACTCCTTATACTGTGCCCCCAGTGGTCAGGAGTATATGATGGGTGATCACTTCTTATACTGTGCCCCCAGTGGTCAGGAGTATATTATGGGTGATCACGCCTTATACTGTGCTACCTGTGGTCAAGAGTATATGATGGGTAAGAGGTGATCACTCCTGATATTGTGCCCCCCTGTGGTCAGGAGTATATAATGGGTGAGAGGTGATCACCCCCTATACTGTGTCTCCCAGTGGTCAGCAGTATATGATGGGTGAGGGGTGATCAGCCCCTATACTGTGCACCCCTGTGGTCAAGAGTATATGATGGGTAAGAGGTGATCACTCCTTAGACTGTGCCCCCAGTGGTCAGGAGTATATGAAGGGTGAGGGGTGATCAGCCCCTATAGTGTGCCCCCTTGTGGTCAGAAGTATAAGAAAGGGTAAGGGGTTATCCCCCCCCTGTGGTCAGGAGTATATTAAAGGATAAAGGTTATCACCCCCTATACTGTGCCCCCTTGTGGTCAGGAGTATATGATGGGTGAGGGGTGATCACCCCCTATACTGTGACCCCCTGTAATCAGGAGTATATTAAAGGGTAAGAGGTGATCACCCCCTGTGGTCAGGAGTATATGAAGGGTGAGGGCTGATCAGCCCCTATAGTGTGCACCCTGGGAAGACAATATGGCAGGGCATACATCTGACGCCTCATACATCAGCAGCTCCATGTTATTTATAGAGAAGGCGAACGTGCCATCTGCATGCGTCCATATTGGTGGCAGCCTGCGCCAGCGTACACACATGGCTCGCTTCCACAATGTGACAGACACAGCGATGCCCACACTGGCAAGAAACGGGGACATAGGTCATCTCATAACACAAGGGTACGAGCCTGGAGCATGGCCAGACAGACGTCTCCTGCAGAAAATGGCACAGATCTCTGCACCCTGTAAATATTTACACTGAGCTGTGTGTGGTGACGGGGGCCCCGAGGCCCTGCACTGTATCACCCCAAACACCATTTATGTACAGGAACAAGCAGCCTCCAGAGGGGCCAAAGTAACCCTCAGTACAGAGCAGGAGCATACAGAAGAGATTACATTCAGTGCCCTGCAAAAGTATTCGACGACTTCGAATATATTGACGACTTCGATCATTTAATTTACAGAACATACCCACAACTTTGAAGATTTTTTTTATTTGTTGTTTGCTTTCCAATAATAACAAAAAAAAGACAAAATAACAGAAAAAGTCAATGTGCATAACTATTCACGCCCCCTAAAGTCAATACTTTGTAGTGTCAGCTTTTGCGGCAATCACAGCTCCAAGTGGCTTTGGATAAGTCTCTCTGAGCTGCCACATCTCATTCCTCCTTACTCCTCCAGCTCCTTCGCGTTAGATGGTTTGCGCTGGTGAACACAATCTAAGTCTGCAATCACAGATTTAGCACCATCCATCTTTCCCTCAACTCTGACCAGTTTCCCAGTCCCCACAGCATGATGCTGCCCCAACCATGTGTCACTGTGGGGATGGTGTTTTTTGGGTGATGTTGGGTGTGCGCCAGACATAGCAGCCATTTCTTTGATGGCCAAAAAGTTCAATTTTAATCTCATCAGACTAGAGCACCTTCCTAAATACATTTTGGGATTCTCCTTTAGCTGAAAGTAATGGCTTTCTTCTGGCCACTCTGCCATAAAGCCCAACTCTATGGAGCGTCCAGCTTATTGTAGTCCTATGTATAGATGCTCCAGTCTCTGCTGTGAACTCTGCGGCTCCTCCAGGGTTACCTTAGGTCTCTGCTGTGAACTCTGCGGCTCCTCCAGGGTTACCTTAGGTCTCTGCTGTGATCTCTGCGGCTCCTCCAGGGTTACCTTAGGTCTCTGCTGTGATCTCTGCGGCTCCTCCAGGGTTACCTTAGGTTTCTGCTGTGGACTCTGCAGCTCCTTCAGGGTTACCTTAGGTCTCTGCTGTGGACTCTGCGGCTCCTTCAGGGTTACCGTAGGTCTCTACTGTGGACTCTGCGGCTCCTTCAGGGTTACCGTAGGTCTCTGCTGTGGACTCTGCAGCTCCTTCAGGGGTACCTTAGGTCTCTGCGGCTCCTCCAGGGGTACCTTAGGTCTCTGCTGTGGACTCTGCGGCTCCTCCAGGGTTACCTTAGGTCTCTGCTGTGGACTCTGCGGCTCCTTCAGGGTTACCGTAGGTCTCTGCTGTGGACTCTGCGGCTCCTTCAGGGATACCTTAGGTCTCTGCGGCTCCTCCAGGGGTACCTTAGGTCTCTGCTGTGGACTCTGCGGCTCCTCCAGGGTTACCTTAGGTCTCTGCTGTGGACTCTGCGGCTCCTTCAGGGTTACCATAGGTCTCTGCTGTGGACTCTGCGGCTCCTTCAGGGTTACCGTATTTCTCTGCTGTGGACTCTGCGGCTCCTTCAGGGTTACCGTAGGTCTCTGCTGTGAACTCTGCGGCTCCTCCAGGGTTACCTTAGGTCTCTGCTGTGATCTCTGCGGCTCCTTCAGGGTTACCTTAGGTCTCTGCTGTGATCTCTGCGGCTCCTTCAGGGTTACCTTAGGTCTCTGCTGTGATCTCTGCGGCTCCTCCAGGGTTACCTTAGGTCTCTGCTGTGATCTCTGCGGCTCCTCCAGGGTTACCTTAGGTTTCTGCTGTGGACTCTGCAGCTCCTTCAGGGTTACCTTAGGTCTCTGCTGTGGACTCTGCGGCTCCTTCAGGGTTACCGTAGGTCTCTACTGTGGACTCTGCGGCTCCTTCAGGGTTACCGTAGGTCTCTGCTGTGGACTCTGCAGCTCCTTCAGGGGTACCTTAGGTCTCTGCGGCTCCTCCAGGGGTACCTTAGGTCTCTGCTGTGGACTCTGCGGCTCCTCCAGGGTTACCTTAGGTCTCTGCTGTGGACTCTGCGGCTCCTTCAGGGTTACCGTAGGTCTCTGCTGTGGACTCTGCGGCTCCTTCAGGGGTACCTTAGGTCTCTGCGGCTCCTCCAGGGGTACCTTAGGTCTCTGCTGTGGACTCTGCGGCTCCTCCAGGGTTACCTTAGGTCTCTGCTGTGGACTCTGCGGCTCCTTCAGGGTTACCATAGGTCTCTGCTGTGGACTCTGCAGCTCCTTCAGGGGTACCTTAGGTCTCTTCGGCTCCTCCAGGGTTACCTTAGGTCTCTGCTGTGGACTCTGCGGATCCTTCAGGGTTACCGTATTTCTCTGCTGTGGACTCTGCGGCTCCTTCAGGGTTACCGTAGGTCTCTGCTGTGGACTCTGCGGCTCCTTCAGGGTTACCGTAGGTCTCTGCTGCTCCTCCAGGGTTACCTTAGGTCTCTGCTGTGGACTCTGCGGCTCCTTCAGGGCTACCTTAAGTCTCTGTGCTGCCTTCTTTGCCCGGCCCGTGAGTTTTGGTGGGCAGCCGTCTCTTCGCAGGTTTGCTGTTGTACCATGTTCTTTCCTTTTGGTTATGATAGATTTGATGGTGCTCCTGGGGATCATCAAAGGTTTGGATATTTTTTTTCTATTTTTTTTAATATATACATAACCTAACCCTGACTTGTACTTAACAACATCACCCTTACTTATTTGGAGAGTTCCTTGGTCTTCATGGCAGTGTTTGGTTACTGATACCTCTTGCTTAGGTGTTGCAGCCTCTGAGGTGTATATAAGTAATGACAGATCATGTGACACTTCACACAGGCGGACATCATTTCACTAATTATGATTTCTGACGATAATTGGCTGCACCAGAGCTTTTTATGGGCTTCCTAACAAAGGGGGTGAATACATACGCATAAGACAATTTTCTGTTTTCTATTTCTAAACAATAGTTTTATAGCTGTAATGTACTGAAATCCGAAAAAAGCGAAAGGGGTAGGGGGGGTGAAAACTTTTGCAAGGCACTGTAGATATATATTATATATATATATATATATTTTGATCAAAAAGTGCGCTAAGAGCCTCCATTTTTTGACCAAGAGTGCTGTTGCAACTTTCTTTTTTGTACACATTATATATATATATATATATATATATATATATATATATATACATATATATACATACATACACATACATATATATACACACACACACATACATATATATATACACACACACACACAGATCAGTAACCTACAACACAGTACAGGAGTATACATAAGATCTGTACAGATCAGTATTCATGCTTCCGGCCTCTCCCATGGCGACTCATGGAGGGGGTGTGTTGGTTACCCCTTCATACCATGGTCGACACCATTTGTTCGGAGAGACGGGAGCACAGAGCAGGAACCCCCCACCCCCCAAATTTTACTACCTTAAGGACAAAGGGCGTACCTGTATGGCCTTGGTCCCGGTCCCCTTTTATGATGCAGGCTCAGGCGCTGACCCCGCGCGGGGGCCCATGGCTAATGCCCGACATAAACCCCTTAGACACTGCGGTAAACCGCAGTGTCCTAATCAGCTTAGAGCACTCGTTCTAAACCGTTTTTTGCCCGAGTACCCTTTGACAGCCCATTCCCAAAAATTTTTGTAATGATTATAGTATAATTAATATGCTTTATTTTCCTCTATAACCGGCCCCCTGTTCCTCTCCCTATCGCCCCGGTCCCCCGATTTCCAGGTGACTTCTTCTATAACCGGAGTTGTTTACTTTTCTTCACTATCTGGCCTAGACCGTCATTAAGATTTCTCCCATACAAGACTTCTCCATAGAACCAGCTGAACAAACATTTTAGGCTTCTTTTTGCAGTACAATACCCATCTTTTTACAAACTCCATGTTTTTTGTCACACACAGTATAGTACCTGCTTTGCATCCCCATCAAGTTGTTAGGCCCCCTCTGTGTCCCCAAATATAGCTGTAGGCCCTAAAACTGCCCCTATAGTTGTAGGCTGCCACACTGTCCCACTTTGGCGCTCCGCTCCTCCTCTGGTCTGGGGACCTAATGCTATGGCTCATGGCAGTAGGTCCCCGGTCTGCAGGGGCAGTAGAGCAACAAAGCTGATGGTCGTTACTGCCCACAGCAGCCCAGTGCCCGCACTGTACCTTTGCTGTCCTCCTGCTCCTCGGTGCAGAGACGTCAGCCTACCGTTTCTTTTAAAGTGGTCCAGACCAGTAGCTGTGGCTACCATTACTGATTTTTGTTTCAAGTACCCCCTGGAGAACTGCTAAGTACCCCTGAGGTTGAGAACCACTGGCTTAGAGGATGGCTGGAGGGCCCTTACCTGCCACCTCGCTGTCCGATCTTTGCTCTGAAGCTCCAGTCAGTCATGGAGGCATGAACAGTCGAGCACCGATAACATTGATCAATGCTATGCTATAGGCGGCTCCTATTGCATAGTATTGAACAGAATGCAATCTAATGATCACATTTAATAGTCTCCTATGGGGACTAAAAATGGCGGAGAAAAAAATAAAATAAAAATAACAAAAATAGATTTTGTGGTGAAATGACTGAGGTCACGTCCCCAGTCCCGGAGGTTTCCGAAACTGGAGATTTAGCACCCGCATAGAATGTGGGTGCTGCAGGGAGATCGCGGAGGGTCTCAGCAGCGGGCCCCCCACAATCAGACATCTTATCTCCTATCCTTTGGATAGGGGATAAAATGTTTTTGCCTGGAATACCCCTTTAATGTCTAAACCCTGGCCACAAAAGTGAGTGCACACCTAAGTACAAATGTTCTAATTGGGCCCAAAGTGTCTATAATATTTAGTGTGGCCACCATTATTTTCTAGCACAGCCTTAAAGGGGTACTCCCGTGGACAACTTTTTATTTTTATTTTTTTTAATCAACTGGTGCCAGAAAGTTACCGTATATACTCGAGTATAAGCCGAGTTTTTCAGCACGATTTTTCGTGCTGAAAACACCCCCCTCGGCTTATACTCGAGTGAACTCCCCCACCCGCAGTGGTCTTCAACCTGCGGACTTCCAGAGGTTTCAAAACTACATCTCCCAGCAAGCCCGGGCAGCCATCGGCTGTCCGGGCTTGCTGGGAGTTGTAGTTTTGAAACCTCCGGAGGTCCGCAGGTTGAAGACCACTGCGGCCTTCAACATCATCCAGCCCCCTCTCACCCCCTTTAGTTCTGAGTACTCACCTCCGCTCGGCGCTGGTCCGGTCCTGCAGGGCTGTCCGGAGAGGAGGTGGTCCGGTGGGATAGTGGTTCCGGGCTGCTATCTTCACCGGGGAGGCCTCTTCTAAGCGCTTCGGGCCCGGCCTCAGAATAGTCACGTTGCCGTGACAACGACGCAGAGGTGCGTTCATTGCTAACGTACTTCTGCGTCGTTGTCAAGGCAACGCCTCTATTCCGGGCCGGAAGCGCAGAGAAGAGGCGCCCCCGGTGAAGATAGCAGCCCGGACCACCTCCTCACCGGATCACCTCCTCTCCGGACAGCCCTGCAGGACTGGACCAGCGCCGAGCGGAGGCGAGTACTCAGAACTAAAGGGGGTGAGAGGGGGCTGGATGATGTTGAAGGCCGCAGTGGTCTTCAACCTGCGGACCTCCGGAGGTTTCAAAACTACAACTCCCAGCAAGCCCGGACAGCCGATGGCTGCCCGGGCTTGCTGGGAGTTGTAATTTTGAAACCTCTGGAGGTCCGCAGGTTGAAGACCACTGAGGGCGAATGATGAGAAGAGGATGATGAAGGGGGGGTGTGGGGATGATGAAGGGGGGTGGGGATGATGAAGGGGGGGTGTGGGATGATTACAAGGGGATGATGAAGGGGGGATGTGTGGGATGATAAGGGGATGATGAAGGGGGGATGTGCGGGATGATAAGGGGATGATGAAGGGGGGATGTGTGGGATGATAACAAGGGGATGATGAAGGGGGGATGTGTGGGATGATAAGGGGATGATGAAGGGGGGGATGTGTGGGATGATGACAAGGGGATGATGATGAGGATGTTAATGACGGGTCTGGATGATGACAGGGGGGGGGATGAGGTATTTCCCACCCTAGGCTTATACTCGAGTCAATAACTTTTCCTGGGATTTTGGGTTGAAATTAGGGGTCTCAGCTTATACTCTGGTCGGCTTATACTCGAGTATATACGGTAAACAGATTTGTAAATTACTTCTATTAAAAAAAACGTAATCCTTCCAATACATTTTATGGGCTGTATACTACAGAGGAAATGCTTTTCTTTTTGGATTTCTCAGATGTCACGACCACAGTGCTCTCTGCTGACCTCTGCTGTCCATTTTCGGAACTGTCCAGAGAAGGAGAAAATCCCCATAGAAAACATATGCTGCTCTGGACAGTTCCTAAAATAGACAGCAGAGAGCACTGTGGTCGTGACATTGTTACATAGTTAGTACGGTCGAAAAAAGACATATGTCCATCAAGTTCAACCAGAGAATTGAAGGGTAGGGGTGTGGGGGGATATTGGGGAAAGGATGGGATTTTATATTTCTTCATAAGCATTAATGTTACTTTGTTCCAGGAATGTATCTAATCCTGTTTTAAAGCTGTTAATTGTTCCTGCTGTGACCAGTTCCTGAGGTAGACCGTTCCATAAATTCACAGTCCTCACGGTAAAGAAGGCGTGTCGCCCCTTGAGACTAAACTTTTTCTTCTCCAGAAGGAGGGAGTGCCCCCTCGTCCTTTGGGGGGGGGGGGGGGTTAACCTGGAACAGTTTTTCTCCATATTTTTTGTATGGGCCATTTATATACTTATATACGTTTATCATATCCCCCCTTATACGTCTCTTCTCAAGACTAAACAATTGTAACTCCTTTAATCGCTCCTCATAACTAAGATGTTCCAGGCCCCATATTAGTTTAGTCGCGCGTCTCTGCACTCTTTCCAGCTCCACAGTGTCCCTTTTATGGACAGGTGCCCAAAACTGACCAGCATATTCCAGGTGAGGCCGTACCAATGCTTTATAAAGGGGGAGTATTATACACTATAGACTGTACCAATGCTTTATAAAGGGGGAGTATTATACACTATAGACTGTACCAATGCTTTATAAAGGGGGAGTATTATGTCCCTGTCCCTGGAGTCCAGGCCTCTTTTTATACATGACAATATCCTGCCGGCTTTGGAAGCAGCAGCCTGACATTGTGCTATTCTGTAGTCTGTGATCTACAAGTCCCCCAGATCCTTCTCTACCAGTGACTCTGCCAGTTTAATCCCCCCTAAGACATACGACGCTGCAGGTTATTAGTATACACAGCCCCCCCCTCTATATACACAGCCCCCCTCTATATACACAGCCGCCCTCTATATACACAGCCCCCCCCTATATACACAGCCCCCCCTCTATATACACAGCCCCCCCTCTATATACACAGCCCCCCCTCTATATATACAGCCCCCCTCTATATATACAGCCCCCCCTCTATATACACAGCCCCCCTCTATATATACAGCCCCCCTCTATATACACAGCCCCCCCCTATATACAGCCCCCCTCTATATACACAGCCCCCCCCCTCTATATACACAGCCCCCCTCTATATACACAGCCCCCCCTCTATATACACAGCCCCCCCTCTATATACACAGCCCCCCCCTCTATATACACAGCCCCCCCTCTATATACACAGCCCCCCCCCTCTATATACACAGCCCCCCTCTATATACACAGCCCCCCCTCTATATACACAGCCCCCCTAAGACATACAATGCTGCAGGTTATTAGTGCCCAGGTGCAGAACTTTACATTTATCCACATTGAACCTCATTTGCCAAGTGGAGGCCGAGACACTTAGTCTATCCAAGTCATCCTGTAACTTATGCACATCAGAGAAATCCAAAAAGAAAAGCATTTCCTCTGTAGTATACAGCCCATAAAATGTATTGGAAGGATTAAGATTTTTTTAATAGAAGTAATTTACAAATCTGCTTAACTTTCCGGCACCAGTTGATTTAAAAAAAAAAAAAAAAAAAAAAAAAAAAAAACGTTTTCCACGGGAGTATCCATTTAAGCCTCTTGGACGTGGAGGTCACCAGATCTTCACAGGTTCCCCTGGAGTCCTCTTCTCTCCTCCATGACATCACGGAGGCCGTCCACAGGGCAGGACACATTTGCCTTTGTCCTCTTCACCTGGTTGTCACCATAAACATGACACCATCTGAACCAAATAAATTTACCTTGGCCTCGTGGGCCAAAAGGACTTGGTTCCAGTAATCCATGTCCTTGGTGGCTTGTCTTCAGAAACCTCTTAACCTTTAGAAGATGATTTCTTCTAAGACGACAGCCATGCAGACCAATTTGCCATGCAGGGTGAGGTTATGGTGTTCCAGATCTTGTTTTAACTTCCACTGTTCCTGATTACAGCCATTTTTTTTAATTACATTCGGAACAGAGGATATTGACATTTAAAAACATTTTGCTATCTTCTTATATCCTTCTCCAGCTTTGTGAGCGTCAACTATTTACAGTTTCAGATTTCTAGACAACTGCTTAGAAGAACCCATGGTGCTGATTGTTGGGGCAAGGTCAGATGAGTCTGGGTATTTATGAGATGACATCACGTGGTCTTCCCAGATGATGATAGAGAACAATCCATGACACTGGCAGGTCTCAGCTCTGTAAAGGGGGCAGTGCAAGCTATAAATTCTGCAGGGTGCACAAACTTTTGCAGACCCCTTTTTTTGTTTTCTGTTATTTTGAAAGTGTAAATGATGGAAATAAAATGTAACTTTTGGTGACATATTATAAGAATGTCTAATCTGTAATTTGATGCCTTTTGGATATTTTTCTATCTTTCCTTGGCTTCTTTATGCACATTAATACAAATTTTTACCTGGGGTGCCCAAACTTTTCATCCCCACTGTATGTAACTATAGCTTTGTTACTATACCACACTTACATCACGTCAGTATTTATTCCATGCATACATCACTATAGCATTTATTTATACATACGTCATGTCAGCATTTATTCAATATGTTTATTACAAAAACTTTTGTTACATGTATTCGCTACTATAGCATTTATTTAATAGAAATCTCTGTACGGGGATCCAGCACTGCCACGGTTCTGCGCGGCTAATGCTCGTGTCGCCGACCTCACTAAGAGGTCAACAGACATGCCCCCTCCATTCATCTCTATGGGAGAGGCGGGTATGCACAAACGCTGCATCTCCACCTCTCCCATAGAGATAAATGAAGGGGGCGACACACCTCCTGCACGGGGAGAGCTGTGGAGGAGTTGGGGCCCCGTACAGGAGATCTTGAGGGGTTCAACATTCAGACCCCCACCCCCACCCCCGGGCACGATCAGACACTTATCCCCTATCCCCTAGGGGAAAAGTTGTATTAGGCTGCAGTACTCCTTTAATATAGCATTATGTTATGTTATATTATAGCATTTGTGCTCGGTCATGCTTAGGTCGTGACAGCATTTATTCCATATATATGTTATTATAGAATTCAAACCATGCTGACATTGTGATATACATTTATATTCATTCATGCGTTTGTCTCAACAGCATTTATTCAGTGCATATAAGTTACGATAGTATTAATCCCTGCATGTTACTATAGGAATGATTCCATGCACATATACCCGGTATACATTACTACAGCTTTATTCCATGTTACTATAACAGTTATTTCTTGCAGTTTACGTAATCTATGCATACCTTAACCCCTTAACAACGCAGGACATATATACACGTCCTGCGCCGACTCCCGCGATATAATGCGGGGTCAAACTGTGACCCCGCATCATATTGTGTTGGTTCCGGCGGCTAACGAATGGCCAGGACCCGTGGTTAATATTGGACATTACCAATCTTGGTGATGGCCGGTATTAACCTTTCAGACGCAGCGATCAAAGTTGATCACTGCGTCTAAAATGAAAGTAAAACCTTCCCGGCAGCTCAGTCAGGCTAATCAGCTGTCCTGATGAGCTGTAAGGACGCGAGGAGGGTCCCTACCTTTCTCCTCGGCGTCCGATCGGCGATTGATTGCTCCAAGCCTGAGATCCAGGCTTGAGCAATCGACCGCCGATAACACCAATCAATGTAATTCTATGGCATAGCATTGATCAGTGCCTGCAATCAACATGCTGCATGGTATAGTCCCCTATGGGGGCGATAACAGTGCAAAAAAACAAAAGTGTAAAACAAATAGTTAATAAATGTGATTTAACCCACCCCCTTTTCACATAAAAAAAATGTAAATAAAAATAAAATATAAAACATATGTGGTATTGTCGCGTGCGTAAATGTCCGAACTATAAAAATATACTGTTATCCGCATGGTCAGTGGCGTACACGTAAAAAAAAAAACTTCCAAAGTCCAAAATAGCGTATTTTTGGTCACTTTTTATACCATAAAAAAATGTATAAAAAGCGATAAAAAAATCAGATAAATAAATGGTACCGATAAAAATTTCAGATCACGGAGCAAAAAATGAGCCCTCACACATCCCTGTATGTGGAAAAATAAAAACGTTATAAGGGTCAGGAGGACCTTTTTAATCGTGTTAATTTTCGTGCATTTAGTTATGATTTTTTCCAGAAAACAAAATCAAACCTATATAAGTAGGGTATCATTTTAACCCCTTAATGATCAAGTACGTAAATGTACGTCCTGGTGCGGAGGTACTTAGGGCACCAGAACGTACATTTACATCCTGTGTATGACCGCGAGCATCGGAGCGGTGTTCGCATCACACACTGCAGGTTACGGCTGCCGCCGGTAATGGCCGACATCCGCGATCGTGCGGATGTCCACCATCAACCCCGCAGATGCCGTGATCAACAGATCACGGCATCTGCAGCAATTCACATGTTAAAATAGATGATCGGATCGCCAGCAGCACTGCCGCAGGGATCCGATCATCTGTAATGGCGGCCAGAGGTCCCCTCACCTGCCTCCGGCCATCTCCTCTGATCTTTTGCTCTGGTCTGAGATCAAGCAGACCAGAGCAGAACATAGCCGATAATACTGATCAGTGCTATGCCCCATGGGGACATAAAAAATTTAAAAAAAAAATAAGTTGAAAAATCCCCTCCCCCAATAAAAATTTTCACTTTTTTCCATTTTACCCCCCAAAAGCGTAAAACATATACGCACGCGTATTGGTATCGCCGCGTGCGTAAATGTACGAACTATCAAAATGTTAATGATCCCGTACGGTACGGTGAACAGTGTAAACGTAAAAAAAAATTATAAAAAAATTAAAAAAAGATCCAAAACTGCTGCTGCTGCTTTCACGGCCCACCCCCCTCAATACAAGTCTATGGGAGGGGGAATGGTGGTCGTCACGCCCCCTGCCATAGACTTGCATTAAGGGGATGGGCCGTGATGTCATGAGGGGCGGAGCCATGACATCATGCTGCTCCGTTCCCTGTATCGCCCGTCACTACGTGCAGAGCGAACTCGCTCTGTGCAGCAATGATAGCGCGGTGCCGCAGCAATGATCCTGGGGGTCTCCAGCAGCGGGACCGCGGCGAACTGACATCTTATTCCCTATCTTTTGGATAGGGGATAAGATGTAAAGGGGTGGAGTACCCCTTTAAGATCAAAATGGGCTTGGTCCTTAAAGGGGTAGTCCAGTGGTGAAAAACTTATCCCCTATCCTAAGGATAGGGGATAAGTTTGAGATTGCGGGGGTCTGACCGCTGGGGCCCCCTGCGATCTCTCTGTACAGGGGCCAGGCTCTCCGGCCAGATAGCGGGTGTCGACCCCCGCACGAAGCGGCGGCCGACACGCCCCCTCAATACATCTCAATGGCAGAGTCGGAGATTGCCGAAGGCAGCGCTTCGGCTCTGCCATAGAGTTGTATTGAGGGGGCGTGTCGGCCGCCGCTTCGTGCGGAGGTCGACACGCCCCCATCCCGCGGGCTGTCGGGGCTCCGTACAGGAGATCACAGGGGGCCCCAGCGGTCGGACCCCCCGCGATCTGCAACTTATCCCCTATCCTTAGGATAGGGGATAAGTTGCTCACCACTGAGTCACCGCTGGACTACTCCTTTAAGGGGTTAATCGTATGGACCTACAGAATAAAGATAGGTGTAATTTTTACCGAAAAATGCACTGTGTAGAAACAGAAGCCCCCAAAAGTTACAAAATCACACAATAATTTTTTCTTTTTTTTGCCGTAGATTTTTGACTGATGTCATTACAATGTAGAATTGGTGGCGCAAAAAAAAAGCTAACAAATGGGTCTGTAGGTGCAAATTATGATTTTTAAAAGGTGAGGAGGAAAAAGTGAAAGCGCAAAAATTGAAAATCCCTGAGTCCTTAAGGGGTTAAAGGGGTATTCCAGGATTTTTTTTATTTGACTATGCTACAGGGGCTGTAAAGTTAGTGTGATTCATAATATAGTGTCTGTACCTGTGTGTGACGGTGGCCTCACAATTCCTTGAGTTTCGCCCCTATATTTATTTTTAACAGCAAACAAAATTACTCAGGTCTTGGGATTTCCCAGGTTGCAGTGCGCCGTGACCTGACATCACTAGTCAGGTGATCAGAGGGAGCATGTCCTGCTTCAACTTTGCAACAGCTGTAGGCCCTTTCAATGGGTGGAGTAGCTGATGTGTGGGAGGAAGGAAAGCGACCTCAAACTTTCAAGCATGGTTCTATGGGATGTGTAGTTTAGAGAACAAAATTAAACAGGACATAAATACCCAGTTGTGGCAGGTAAGTACTAAAATCATCTTATGGTGGATAACCCTTTTAATGTAACATTTATTCCATGCATTGTTGCAATAGCATTTATTCCGTGCATTTGTTGCGATAAGTTTAATTCCATGTATATGTTACTATGTACTCAGGCTAGAGCTGGGCGGTATGACCAAATATGTGTATCACAGTATTTTTGTAACTTATGGCGGTTCCACGGTATATAACGGTATTTCTTTCACCCCCACCCCAAATCATGTGACCTGCGAGCGCTCTTCTGCTCCCCCCCCAAATCATTTTACCCGCCAGCGCTGTTCTACTCCCCCCACCAAATCCAGTGCTGGAACTCACTGTACGCCAGTGGTCTCCAACCTGAGGACCTCCAGATGTTGCAAAACTACAACTCCCAGCATGCCCGGACAACCGTTGGCTGTATGTCTATGCCAGGGCTGCAAAAGATAAAGAAAATAAACTTTAAATTACCTACGTCGCTCTTACGCTGGGGATGGGAACGTCGGACAGCTGTCAGCCTATAACAGGCTAGAGCAATGTCCCGCCCCGGCCAGTGATAGGCTGAGCCCACTGTCATGTAAGGAGCCCACTATCACTTTAAGCATTAATAACTCTGGGACGCTTTCACTTAATTTGATTCAGAGATTGTTTTTTTTATGACATTCTACTTTATGGTAGTGGTAAGTTTTCGTCGGTGAAAAATCCCAAATTTCATGAAAAATTTGAAAATATTTTTATTTGAACTTTGAAACTCTCTGCTTGTAAGGAAAATAGACATAAAATACAGTATATATTGTTTCACATATACAATAGGTCTACTTTATGTTGGCATCAGAAAGTTGACATATTTGTACTTTATGAAACCATTAGAGGACTTCAAAGTGTAGCAGCAATTTTCAAAATTTTCACGAAAAATTCTAAATCTGAATTTTTGAGGGCCCAGATAAGTTTGAAGTGGATTTGAGGGGCTTTTCTGTAATAAATCCTCCATAAATGACCCCATTATAGAAACTGTACCCCTCAAGGTATTCAAAATGACATTCATAAAGTTTGTTAACCCTTTAGGTGTTTCACAGGAACAGCAGCAAAGTGGAGGCGAAAATTCAAATAAAATACAACACATGGTATACTATTTGGGAAACTACCCCCCTCAAGAAACATAACAAGGGGTACAGTGAGCCTTAACACCTCACAGGTGTTTTACCGAATTTTCACTTAAGTTGGACATGAAAATGAAAAATTTAATTTTTTCACTAAAATGCTGATGTTAGCCAAAATTTTTCATTTTTACAAGGGGTAATAGAAGAAATATTGTTAGAAATTTTGGGGGGCTTTTTCTCCTGCGTATGGAAATAGCCCATATGTGGATGTAAAGTGCTCTGCTGGCGAACTACAATGCTCAGAAGAGAAGGAGCGACATTGAGCTTTTGGATAGAGAATTTGGTTGGAATAGAAGTCGGGGGCCGTGTGCATTTATAAAGCCCCCTGTGGTGCCAGGTGCTTTTTTTGCGTTTATGCCAGAATGCTTTAACGATCAGCCACCCCTGTGCAAATCACCAGTTTAGGCGTCAAATGTACATGGTGCGCTCTCACTCCTGAGCCGCCTTGTGCGCCCGAGAGAATTTTACATCCACATATGGGGTATTTCTGTACTCAGGAGAAAGTGTGTTACAAATTTGGGGGGGGGGGGGGGGGGCCTTTTTTTTCCGTTTTCCTCTTATGAAAATGAAAAGTATGGGGCAACTCCAGCATGTTAGTGTAAAAAAAATTACTTTTTTTCAATAACATGCTGGTGTAGACCCCAACATTACCTTTTCATAAGGGGTAAAAGGAGAAAAAGTTGTTGCGCAATTTATCCCAAGTACGGAGATACCCCATATGTGGCACTAAACTGTTTCCTTGTAATATGACAGGGCTCCAGAGTGAGAGAGAACCATGCGCATTTGAGGACTAAATTAGGGATTTCCATAGGGGTAGACCCAGATGCAAGCATTGCGCTTTCCTCCACTGCCAAAATACCCTACGGCAGTGTTCCACAAACAGGGTGTCTTCAGCTGTTGCAAAACTCCCAGCATGCAAGGACAGTCAATGGCTGTCCGGCAATACTGGGAATTATTTTGCAACAGCTGGAGGCTCTGTTTTGGAAAAACTGAAATACGAGATCTTTTTTTTTAATGATGGGGGGGGGGGGGGTAACAGTGTATATGTAGTGTTTTACTCATTATATTGTGTAAGTGTTGTCTAGTGGTGTTTTTAGGGTAAATTTGACGCACCTAAAACTTAAAACGGAAAACTGGCTGTATAAACCCCGGCCCGTGTGATTGTACCCTGTAGGGTGGAAAACAAAGCGTTATGATTTTTAGAAGGCGAGGAGGAAAAATACAGAAAAACCCTGAGTCCTGAAAGGGTTAAGGTTGTCCCAATATCAGTACGGTTACTTTTCTTAGGTCCAGTTGTCACATCTCCAGGTAAGTGATGATGTCTCAGGTCTGTCACATCTTCAAACTGTTATGACATCAATGTTATGTTCTGTATATGAGGTCTGTCACGTATGCAAGCTCTGGCATGTCTCACGTATGCAGGTCTGTCATGTCTTTAGGCTAGGGCTGCAACCATTATAAGATAAAATTTGATAACTGGATTAGTTGTTGACGAATCCCGTTATTGAATAATCGTCCGATGCGTTGTCCAGGCGCCGGCGGTCGTAAGGCTGCTGCGGGCCCGCGGTCAGATGCTAGGCCGCACCGCCACAGCCTCTGTTCAAGTCCCTGTCCCACCGCTCGCCAATCACGCGTGCTGCTGCTGCTTCTCTCCTCCCCCGCCGCTTGTGGCAGCTATGTACATTGTGCCACCATTTTATAGAGCCTCAGCCTGGCAGACCCCACCAGTACTACTGCCGCCGGTAGGCCAGTTTCCTGCTGTTTAATGCGCCCTACCACTGTTACTGCCGCATTGCATATTGACACACACATTGGTGGGGTAGCTGCAGAGCATTGCACCCTAGTGTCATCTACAGACACTAGGGTGCAATTCTCTGCACATATCCCCCCGTGTGTAGCAGTGCGTGTGTAAAAAAAAAAAAAATTATAATTTTTATATATATATATATTTATATATTTATATATATATATTTATATATATATTTATATATTTATTTATTTATATATATATATATATATATATATATATATATATATATATGCATACACACACATATACACACATACACACACACACACACAAAGAATAAGTTAGCCAGCACTTTAGTTGATACCAAACTATTATATAGACCTGGCCTACAGGTGCATGCTACTAGGCTAGATATACAGCAACAGAAGAATACAGCAGCACACTGCCAGCACAAGGATATAGGTGAAACATGAACATGCAGATAAAACATGGAGAGCTATACAGCTATGGTGGAATAGATGCAAATGTGAAACTATGAAATAGCGAGGCACTTAGCTCGCAAATTTGTCTCCGCCGGCGGTCAAATAGCTTGGACCGTCCCACCGCGATAAGGTAGCCTCCTTGGGACGGACCCTACACTGTGTATATGCCTCTGTGTGAACAGTTCAGTAAGCATGGCAGGATCTGGAGTGGCTACCTCCATGTTGGCCTTGCACCCCACCCACCTCTATCAGGTGTATATAAGGTGTCTTGGATGTTCCAGATCCTGCCATGCTTACTGAACTGTTCACACAGAGGCATATTCACAGTGTAGGGTCCGTCCCAAGGAGGCTACCTTATCGCGGTGGGACGGTCCAAGCTATTTGACCGCCGGCGGAGACAAATTTGCGAGCCAAGTGCCTCACTATTTCATAGTTTCACATTTGCATCTATTACACCATAGCTGTATAGTCTCCATGTTTTATCTGCATATTCATGTTTCACCTATATCCTTGTGCTGGCAGTGTGCTGCTGTATTCTTCTGTTGCTATATATATTATATATTATATATATATATACACACACACACACACACACACACACACACACACACACACACACACACACACACAGCAACCCCCCCCAACTTATGATGGCCCTGACATATGATCATTTCAACATATGATGGCCTCTCAGAGCCCATCGTATGTTGAAGGCAGCATGGACATATGATGCTGCTGTGTGTCGGGTCCATCGTACAAACAGCTATGTGACAGCGCTTACAACTTCACCAACTGACAGATAGTTGTTTAACCTCTTAAGGACCAATGACGTTGTGGAACGCCATGGCACCCTGGGCTTTAAGGACCAATGACGTTCCACAACGTCATGGCCTTTTCCGGTCTCTGCCGCTCGCCGGGCAGAGATCGGAACCGGGTGCCTGCTGAAATCCTTCAGCAGGCATCCAGGGCAAACACCGAGGGGGGCCTTGCGATCTGCGGCGATACCGGGCTGATCGGGTCTCTGGGACCCGACCGCACGGTAATTTTGCATGATCCCGGCTGTCACAGACAGCCAGGACCATGCTGGAGCCTAGGAGCGAGGTGGCAAGCCTGCCACCTCCTCCGATCCCCTGCGATCTGTCGGTTAACTAACCTACCAATCGCAGGAGGGGGGGCGGTTACTTCCTCCCGTCCTGCCCGGCCCTTGAAGTCTGGAGAGGACGGGAGGAAGACCGGAGGACGCGGCGGGGGACGGGGGAGTGCTGGTGACCGGCCCCGGTACTTACCTCGTCCCTGAAGACCCGGATCCAGACGGCGGCAGCGGCGACAGGTGAGTTGATCTTCAGTCGCGGTCGGGCCCTTTACAGCAATGCACGTCGCCCTAAAGCGACATGCATTGCTGTAATGGGACCCTGTATACTACAACATCTGGAGGTCCACAGTTTGGAGACCACTGTGCCCTTCCAGATGTTGCAAAACTACACATCCTCAGCATGCCCTTACTGTCCAGGCATGCTGGGAGTTGTAGTTCTATAACATCTGGCCCTTCAGATGTTGCAGAACTACAACTCCCAGCATGCCTGGACAGTTTTGCATACTGGGAGTTGTAGTTTTAGAACATCTGGAAGGGCACAGATTGGGAACCACTGTATTAGTGGTCTGCACACTGTAGTCCTCCAGATGTTGCAAAACTACAACTCCAAGCATGCTGGGAGTTGTAGTTCGGCAAGATCTGGCTCTAAAGATGTTGCCAAACTACTACTCCCAGCATGCCTGAGAATGTTTGGGAGTTGTGGTTTTGCAACATCTGGAGGCACACTGGTTGGGAAACATTGTCTGTTTCCTAACTCAGTGTTTCCCAACCCGTGTGCCTCCAGCTGTTGCAAAACTAGAACTACCAGCATGCACTGATGGACTGTGCATGCTGAGAGTTGTGGTTTTGCAACAGCTGGAGGTCCCCCCCCCTGTGAATGTACAGGGTACATTCACATGGGCAGGGGGCTTACAGTGAGTATCAGGCTGCAAGTTTGCGATGCAGCAAAATTTTGCGCGGCAGCTAAAACTCGCTGTAACCCCCCGCCCGTGTGACTGTACCCTAAAAACACTACACTACCACAAAATAAAATAAAAAGTAAAAAAACACTACATATACACATACCCATACACAGCCCCCCTCCCCTCCCCAATAAAAATGAAAGCGTCTGATACGCCACTGTTTCCAAAATGGAGCCTCCAGCTGTTGCAAAATAACAACTCCCAGTATTGCCGGACAGCCGTTGACTGTCCAGGCATGCTGGGAGTTTTGCAACAGCTGGAGGCACCCTGTTTGGGAATCACTGGCGTAGAATACCCCTATGTCCACCCCAATGCAAATCCCTAATTCAGGCCTCAAATGCGCATGGCGCTCACTTCGGAGCCCTGTCGTATTTCAAGGCAACAGTTTAGGGTCACATATGGGGTATCGCCGTACTCGGGAGAAATTGCCTAACAAATTTTGGGGGGCTTTTTCTCCTTTCACCCCTTATGAAAAGGTGAAGTTGGGGGTCTACACCAGCATGTTAGTGTAAAAGAAAAAAATTTTTACACTAACATGCTGGTGTTGCCCCATACTTTTCATTTTGACAAGAGGTAAAAGGGAAAAACGGCCCCCAGAATTTGTAATGCAATTTCTCCCGACTACGGAGATACCCCATATGTGGGCGTAAAGTGCTCTGGGGGCACACAAGGCCCAGAAGGGAGAGTGCGCCATGTACATTTGAGGTGATTTGCACAGGGGTGGCTGATTGTTACAGCGGTTTTGACAAATGCAAAAAAACAAAACCCCACATGTGACCCCATTTCGGAAACTACACCCCTCATGGAATGTAATAAGGGGTGCAGTGAGAATTTACGCTCCACTGGTGTCTGACAGATCTTTGGAACGGTGGGCTGTGCAAATTAAAAATTTTGTACAGCCCAATGTTCCAAAGATCTGACAGACACCAGTGGGGGGTAAATGCTCACTGTACCCCTTGTTACGTTCCTCAAGGGGTCTAGTTTCCAAAATGATATGCCATGTGGGGGTTATTTTGCTGTCCTGGCACCATAGGGGCTTCCTAAATGCGACATGCCCCCCGAGCAAAATTTGCTCTCAAAAAGCCAAATATGACTCCTTCTCTTCTGAGCATTGTAGTTCACCCGTAGTGCGCTTCAGGTCAACTTATGGGGTACCTCCATACTCAGAAGAGATGGGGTTACAAATTTTGGGGGGTATTTTCTGCTATTAATCCGTGAATAAATGTGAAATTTGGGGGGAAATACACATTTTAGTGACATTTTTTAAACATTTTTTTACATATGCAAAAGTCGTGAAACACCTGTGGGGTATTAAGGCTCACTTTATTCCTTGTTATGTTCCTCAAGGGGTCTAGTTTCCAAAATGGTATGCCATGTGGGTATTTTTTGCTGTTCTGGCACCATAGGGGCTTCCTAAATGCAACATGCCCCCCAAAAACCATTTCAGAAATCTCCTTGTCGCTCCTTTGCTTCTGAGCCCTCTACTGCGCCCGCCGAACACTTTACATAGACATATGAGGTATGTCCTTACTCGAGAGAAATTGGGCTACAAATATAAATATACATTTTCTCCTTTTACCCCTTGCAAAAATTCAAAAATTGGGTCTACAAGAACATGCGAGTGTAAAAAATGAAGATTGTGAATTTTCTCCTTCACTTTGCTGCTATTCCTGTGAAACACCTAAAGGGTTAAAACGCTGACTGAATGTCATTTTGAATACTTTGGGGGCTGCAGTTTTTATAATGGGGTCATTTATGGGGTATTTCTAAGATGAAGACCCTTCAAATCCACTTCAAACCTGAACTGGTCCCTGAAAAATTGTGATTTTGGAAATTTTGTGAAAAATTGGAAAATTGCTGCTGAACTTTGAAGCCTCTGGTGTCTCCAAAAGTAAAAACTCGAAAATGTTATGATGCAAACATAAAGTGGACATATTGTATATGTGAATAAAAAAAAAAATTTTTTGGGATATCCATTTTCCTTACAAGCAGAGAGCTTCAAAGTTCGAAAAATGCTAAATTTTAAATTTTTTCATCAAACTTTGGAATTTTTCGCCAAGAAATGATGCAAGTATCGACAAAATTTTACCAATAACATAAAGTAGAATATGTCACGAAAAAACAAATCTGGGAATCAGAATGATAGGTAAAAGCGTCTTAGAGTTATTAATGCTTAAAGTGACAGTGGTCAGATGTTCAAAAAACGCTCTGGTCCTAAGGTGTAAAATGGCCTGGTCCTTAAGGGGTTAATGTCTCCGTGTGCCACGTTCTGCCTCCTGTTACTCACATGCTGTCCTGCTAACTCATACAGGCTTCCACTGTGAGCTCCGTGTAAGCCCCGCCCCCCAGTGCAGCCATAGCCAATAGCCTGGAGCATCTTGCTGCAGGCATCCAATGAGCTGCTGGCTGCCCTCCCCTTCCTTTCCTATAGAGCTGTAGTCGGCAGGATGGTAATGGAGGACATTCTGTCCCCCCTGAAGGTATATAAAGAACTGTACAGTACTGTATACAATGTCACACATCACATACAATACATATACACACTATACACCCCATACATCAATGTTTCCCTATCAGTGTGCCTCCAGCTGTGGCAAAACTATAAGTCCCAGCATGCCCAGAGAGCCAATGGCTGTACATGCATGCTGGGAGTTGTAGTTGTGCAACAGCTGGAGGCACCCTGGTTTGTTAAACACTCCCCATACACTCCACATACAATGGTCATCCCAGAACCAATTAGCAGTTTCCCATAGAGATATGTATTCAACATACAATGGTTCCAAGGCCCCAGAACCAATTACCATTTTTACATAGACATATGTACTCGACATATGATGGTTTCAACATATGATGGTTCTCCTGGAACCAATTAATATCATATGTTGAGGGACCACTGTGTATGTATGTGTGTGTATATATATATATATATATATATATATATATATATATATATATATATATATACACACACACATACACACATATATATACACACTGCTATACCTATGGGGGCATGTGCAGAGCATTGTACCCTTGTGTCCGTACAGACACTAGGATGCAATGCTTTGCACATGCAACCATGTGTATAGCAGTGTGTATGTAGTACACACTTACACTACTATACACATGGGGGTATGTGCAGAGCATTGCATCCTAGTGTCTGTACTACAGACACAAAAGTGCAATGCTCTGCATATACCCCTATGTGTATATCGGTGTGCAGTGCACACTGTTTTACCCATGGGGGTATGGTGCAGAGCATTGCATCCTATTGTCTGTACTACTGACACTAGGTTGCAATGCTCTGCACATACCCCCATGGGTAAAGTGGTGTGTATGTAGTACATATACACTGCTATACACATGGGGGTGTGTGCAGAGCATTTGCACGCTAGTGTTTGTAGAACTACAGAATCAGTACTACAGACATGGGTCGGGTGCAATGCTCTGCAGTCTGCACATACCCCATGTGTATAGGAGTTCTATATAAAAAGTGTTAAGTAAAATTAAAATAAAACATTTAAATAAACCGTTCCCACAATAAAAATTAGCTCCCCCTTTTTCCTATTGCTATACAAAAAAAAAGTTAATAAAAAAATGTCACATATCTGATACTGCCGCATGGCTAATTGTCTGAACGATTAAAATTAAATGTTAGCAAATTCACATTTTATTTTAATAATTCAGATAGTTACCTACGCAGCAATTTCAAATTTACGCTGGTTTCTGTACAGGATCATTAATAATGATCCTGTACAGCAACCGATGTAAACTTAAAAAAGAAAAAAAAAGTAAAAAATTGCTGCTGTTTGGTCACATCACAAAATAATAGCTGCAGCCCTACTTTGGGCCGTCCCCATCTTTGGGCCGTCCCCATCTTTGGGCCGTCCCCATCTTTAGGCCGTCCCCATCTTTAGGCCGTCC